>NC_073272.2:96921590-97224621 GCF_029289425.2 Pan paniscus | reverse complement strand
GCCAACCCCTCAATTTTGGACTTTTGGCCTCCAAAACAACAAGATAATAAATTTCTATTGTTTTAAGCCACTGGGCTAGAGGGTAATTTGTTACAGCAGCCATGGGAATCTAATGCAGATTGTGGAACTGGGACGGATTGGGTACTTCTGTAACAAATGTCTTAAAATGTGAAAAAGGCTTTGGAATTGGATAATGGGTAGAGACTAGATGAATTCTGGTGGATGTGATAGAAAAAACTAGATTGCCTTAACCAGATGGTAGTAGTATGAATGTTAAAGGCATTTCTAGTGATGGTTTAGAAGGAAATGAAGATTTTACTGGAAAATGGAAGAAAGGGAATCCTTGTCATATAGTGGCAAAAAGTTTATCTATCTAAATTGTCTACTACAGTAGTGTGAAAAGTTGAATAAATGATGAACTTGGATGTTTAGCTGAGGAAATTTTCAAGTCTAGTGTTAGAGGTATAGCTTAGTTTCTTCTTAGTGCTTATAGTAAAATAAGACAGAAAACAGATACATTGACAAAACAGGCTGGGCATGGTGGCTTACACCTGTAATCCGGCACTTTAGGAGGCCAAGATGGGTGGATTGCTTGAGGCTAGGAGTTCGAGAGCAGCCTGGACAACATAGCAAGATCAAGTCTCTAGAAAAAATGCAAAAAATTAGCCAGGCATGGTGGCATGCACCTGTAGACCCAGCTACTTGGAAGGCTGATGCAGGAGGATCCCTTGAGCCTGGGAGTTTGAGGTTACAGTGAGCTATGTTTGCACCACTACACTGCAGCCTGGGTGACAGAGTGAGACCTCATCTCTAATACATTAAAAAAAATTTTTTTTAAAGAGAAAATAACTATATAAGTGGACAAGGAATCAGTATCTGATGACTGGGTAAATTCTGAGCCTGAATTCACAATCTGAATGATTGTAAAAAAAAAAAAGATGCTAAAATTAGGAGATTCACTGTTAGAAAAGTGTGCTCTGTAGATAAGCCCAAGGGTGTGTCTTGACAACCTTTGGCTAGTGCTGAAGCGGTTAGGCATTAACTTGTGGATTTATTTGACTGTTTCAACAGAAGCCAAGAATAGAGATGGGGTTGTTCAGGAAACATCTGTGAGGACCCTCTTTTCTGAATGTGTGAATCAATGTGACATACATAGAAGACCCACAAGATTTTTGAGAATGTTATACCATCAGAAACACTTCCAACTGGGCCTAAAAGGGACAGAGACAGAAAAAAATGAAAGAAGATTGTGAGACTGCCAAAATTCTACAGGTAGGAAACCCATTGATAAAACTTCTCAGCTGCAAACATGTGCCACCCTTCAAGATAAAGGAAGCACCATCCTGAGAGCAGAGCTGCAGGTACAGAGGCAGAGGCCCAAGTGTGGGAACAGAGGAAGAAGTGCAACCCATAGGCACAGAGGCAGAGGCCCAATCCATAGTCCAAGAAAGAAGAGCTACAGGCCCAAAGGGTGGAGCCCTGAGAAAGAGGATTACTGCCAGGCCTTGAAATATAACAGAAATTTGCCTGGCTAGATTTTGAAAATGATTGGGACAGGAGACTCCATTCCAATTTCCATTCTCTCCTTTTTGAGACAGAAATGTCTGTAACTGTTATCCTATGCCTGTTCCCACCATTGTAATTTGAAAGCAGATTAACTTTTCTGTTTCACTGGTTCTCAGAGGAAGAGGAATTTGGCCTCAGGAAATACCATACCCAGAGTTTCACTCATACCTGATTTAGATGATCTAAATGATAAGCTTTGGAACTTTTGAACCGATGATATTTGAATGAAATTTTGGACTTAGGATTGATAATGGGTTGAGACTTTTGGTAATGTTAGGATGGGATGAATGTCTTTTACACATGAGACAGACATAAATTTTGGGCCAAAGGGCAGACTCTGGTGGGCTAAGAGTGGCTTCCTAAAAGACATAGCCACATCCTAATCCCCAAAACCATGAATTTATCTTATTTGGAAAAGGGGGCCTTGCAGATGTAATTAAGTTAAGACTCATGAGGTGAGGAGATTATCCTGGAGTAATCTGGGTAGTCCCTAAAAGTCATCATAATGATCCTTATTAAACAGAGGCAGAGGCAGATTAGGTATACAGAGGAGGGTGATGTGAAGACACAGCAGAAAGAGAAATGTGGCCATAAGCCAAAAAATGCCAATAGCCACCAAAAGGTGGACGTGGCAAGGAAAGATTCTCCTCTAGAGCCTCTGGAGGGAGCATGGCTTTGCTGCCCTTCAAAAATGTAAGCAAATAAGTTTCTGTTGTGTTAAGCCATCATATTGGTGGTAATTTGTTACAGCAGCCAAAGGAGATGGATGCAATTAGTTAATATTTTAAGGATTCTGTACCTTTTAAAAATATTCTGAAGAAAATCTGCATAAATGGTGCTTCTCATGTGTGGCAGTAATATGGCCAACAAAAGACCTTAGTGTAATTTGGTTTCATACTAAAAATGTCACTATATACTTTTTTTGGTGATACTTTCCAATCTAAAACAAAACTGCAAATGGCTAGAGCAGGACCATTACAAATCTGGGAAACAAACCTTTTAACTCAACTATTGGAACTTCATGAAAGACCCTGAAAGGTTTTTTTTTTAAATGTTTGTGAAAAGCATGTGGGATTGCTCTAAATAAAAATATATAAGTTATCAATAATAGTACTTCATTCGTTCTTGTTCACAAACTAGAAAATAAGGCAAGTTTGTATCTGGAAAAGGTGATACATATCAGTATTTCTACCTTGACCAGCTTGATAATATAGCAAGGCATATGCTCCCAAATTTTAGTCAGGGTTAACATTTCAAAATCATTCTCCTACAGACTGATAAGCTGTCAAAAGAATTAAAAAAGCCATACCACGAAGATTTCAGAAAAGAAAGACTTTGTAAAGTCAAAAATACACATACTAGGTATTTACATAAATTAGAACCTAAACTTTTGTTGTTGTTAAAAAACAGTGTTACTGATATGTCCCTTAAATGTGTGTGTGCATGTGTGTGCGTTTGTGTATGTGTGTTTTCAGATCGCATAGGACTGTGAAATTTCAGATACTGTTACCCTCTTTGATTTTTCTATTGTAGCAGCTTCAGAGCTTTTTAAAGTATAATACCTAAGGATGCACTGGAGGCAAAGGCAGCAGTTTGAATCATTATACATCTATATAAAGGAATCTGTGGGCTGCTGGTCACTTGTTTACTTTATCTCAGATGGGGATTTGCCAAGCCAGCCATTTGTTCTTCTCTCTGAATATCTACAATGTGCTTTGAATGAGTAGAAACAGTATTTTCTACATAAGAAATATACATGTAAGAAATTTCTTACAATAATCACAATCATCTGCATGAATTAGACTTAAAATTGCACTCCAGAGAAGTTATACCACATTATTTCAATGCATATTTTAAAATAATAGACAAGTTAAGTATAACTTTTACTCCCTAATTTATTTAAGAAAAATGTAGAACCTGTATTCCCTGCTAGACTTGTTTTGGCAGCATCATCTTAATTTGTTAATATAAGGTAAGTAAGTATGATGATAATTGAGAAGTTCACTTAGTTGGAATTATTGTAGCAAGAGATATAAATATATACACATATTTACACATACATACATAAAATTTCTTTTTCTTCTTCAGACCACCAAAGTGAAATTGGAAAGAGAGTGGGAAGGGAGATAAAACAATTGACCTTTCAGACAGTTTTCTGCTGCCTCCTGTAAAAAGAATTCTTTTTCCTCTCAGGTTTTCTAGAAGTCTATTCCCTGCCTTCAAGGGACTCAAGGGAGAAAGAAGCAATAGAAAAAAGAAATAAACCACAGAGCATAGGAATCAATATTTGCCTTTGAAATCTAAATAAAGGTAATAGAATTTTCAGGTTCATCCCTAGCATAAACATTAAAATGTGAGGGTTTTCTCAAAAATAGCCATATAAAGTATTTGTATAAAGTAGCTATCTGTGCATAATTAGAAAATACCTCTTTAAATAAAGTTTAAATCACTTTCCCTAACTGATTCGGTTAAACTTTGGTTTATTTTTAGCAATGAGAAGTGCTTGCAATATCATGCTGAAATGCTAGCTAGACTAATGATAAGTTTAATTTCAGCCAAAGCAGATGAATCCATCAGCTTTCACTTGAGATAAGATTCTAAATAACTCAACTGGGGTGGAGCAGTACTTTCGTGAATTTCCAAAATGGCTTCTCTTACAGTGTGCATAATATTAGCCTCTCTCCAAATCAAGATGCATATTTTTCTTGGCCCTTTTCTATTATATATGTACTAGGGACTGGAAGCTGACACTGGATAATTCTTTCTATTCTTTTTCTTCTCTTTTGTTTTTGGTGGGGGTGACTTACACATTTAAGATTTTAAATTTTTGACTGAATGTTTTTGAAAGCCTTAGAACTCTTCAATTTCTTACACTTCCAGCATCACAGTCAGGTCACACACAATTACAAATGATACACATCTTTACACTAAAATGGAACACATTTTGTAATCCTGATAACTGTGTTCAGATTAGAATAATTGTGGGAGGAGTCTTGCAATAGTATTACAAATGCACACTACTTCATCCAGCTTATCTTGATCTTTGCAGAAATGCACTTATTTCCTTTCCAGCCGCTGAGTGCACACTTTGTTCTTCTCAAAATGCATCATTTTGTTTTTACTTAAATATTTTCATATTCTTTGGCATCAGGAATCACTTAGATGAGAGAGCTCCATTGTGGCGAGAGCGTGACCTTTCCAAAGGTACTCGTCTGTTATCTGTAAGACAAACAGAAAAAGGACCAAAAGCATGGTAAGTTTTAGATCTTTGCTATTACATGATGTTAGGTTGAGAAAGGTTTTCAAATAGTCCTGAAAAATCACTTCAAATGAAAATGTAAATAAGTAACAAGGAACTCAGATCTGAGGAGTTCATGCGGCAGCTGCCCGGCTGAGTTCAAGAGTTCTGCAATCAGCAATAAATGACTTTTCTTGGTAAGCGAAGTCAGAGTGATAAAAGAAATGGAAGCATTCTCTCAAGCACAGTCCCCTTGGAAATAGCAGGCAACAACAAAATTCTTTGGTAAAGATGTTAAATTGAAAAGATCTATATACAGCGCCTTTTGTTGGAAAGCACTTCAATTCCCCATGAGTTTTCAATCTGTATGTTGGCTACCTCTAGAGGACACCAGCATAGGCAGAGCAGAAAAGAGTTTTTATTTTTTACAATGATTGCAATATGTGGCAATCACACTAGCTACCAAATTTGCTTGATTGTATGATGTAAAAAAAATTCAATATATTATATAGTCATCATGGGACTGAATAATGAATAGGACCTATTCCAGGTCCCATTCCCACCACCCATCACAGGAAGAATAATTATTATAGAGATAACAAAACTTGGAAAACAAAGTTTAAAAGCATTGAAGGTTGCTGAAAATAGTTCTAGCTTTAATAGGGAAAAGGTTTACAGCTCTGCGTTGCAATGATCACTACTATGTTATTATCACCTCTGTTTTATGCTCAGCTTAAATGCAATTGATGTGGGTGAAAATCCCTTTCTGACAAAAGCATAATATACTTAGATTCTCTATTTAGAATGAGACTAGGTCCCTAGAAATAATGACAACCACCAGCACTTACATAAATGCTAACACTTTACACTCGTTAATTTGCTAATTCACACAACATCCCCGGGAGGTAAGCCCATTTCATTCTATCCTATTATCTCTGCTTTAGTGATGAAGGTTACACAGCAAATCAATGGTATGATGGGGGATTATAATGCAAAGTTAATGCCTAAATGTCAGGCCTGCTTTGTTCAGAGTTGAAGGTTGGGGCCTCCCAAGCTGCTACTCATTTCCTCCTTGGGATGATGACGCCCAGCTAACACATCCTGCCTGTTGTATGGGGAGGAAAAACTGAGAACTACTGAGGTTTTGCCATGGTGCCTTTCTTGTCTGTGCTAGCATCTCTTGACTGATTTCCCGGTAGTCTGTGGTCAGCAAACAGAGCAAAGCTAACGGGCCTCCATGACCCCAGCCTCATTAACACCACGGTATGAGTGTCCTGAGCTAACCAGCCATAAACTTAAAGCATACTGAGTGCTTCATGATGCAATAATATCACTGAGAGGTGAGAAAGAAAGAGGCATTTTCTCTACTCAGAGATATATCTGAGTGATGGATTATTTGGGTGTCCTTTTGAAGATACCATTAAAAAATCCATTATTTAGTTTGAGATATGGATCACAATTCAGCTAAAAATGTGAAGATAACATTCCTGAATAAAGGACTTATTACTTAGCTGTCACTGGTTTGCATACAGATTGGTTTTCTACTTCTTAGAAAACATTTAAAAATGAGATTACAATACAATGGTTCCCACTGCATTGCTAGCATGAAAGTATTCAGTGTTAAAGCTACCAGACGTGAGAATGACGGTAGCATTCCCAGAGGATCATGCTGACTTGAAAAAAGGCTTGTGCCTTGGTGGTCCTACACACTAAGGTCAACAGGCATCCACACTTCAGTAATGCTACTGGCACCCCACACCATCACTCACTACCCACTGGGTCCAAGACAAGTACCACATCCAAAAATCCAGCTTTGCAGCAATAAATGATGATGGGATGTAAGGCTTCACATCAACCTGCAACTTACTGGTGTCATCTGGTGTGAGAAAACAAAGTTTCAGGTCAAAACAAACTGACGAAAAGACATGGAAGCCTTTGCAAGGCAGGATAAACATTGAGTTCAGGGCCTAAATCCAGCTTTTGACATGCACAAAACAGAATTATTCTAGATTCTCTCCCTCCCTTTATTCCTTTCTCCTTTCCTTCTTTGCCTCCACCTCCCACACCTCTCTGGATGCCTAATTTGTCCCAATATTAATGAGATAATTATAAGAAGCAATTCTGTAAAAGTTGCCACTTACATTTTCACAATGTCAACCTACAACGTTTATGAAAAAAATATCATTAGAAACAATAGCAGCAATGGCTGATCTGGATCTTTTATTTCCAACTCTCTGTATTTATGTTAAAACTAATTTAGTTTAAAAACCAACAAATATATATACATATATATACTCTTATACTCTGCGTGTTTGTGTGTGTGTGTAAATTTGATTTCATTTATCTTCACATTCTAGTGGCTAGCAATCTAATGATGATGACTTCCATGTTTGGAGTCATGTTTTTTAAGCAGAGATTGAAAATCACTCAATTGTTTGAAATACAACTTTTATATTTATAGTATTAAAAACGAATGGAGAAAAAGCAGTGGCCTGGCCCTCATAGTTGGCATCACATTTATGAGGAAAGGACAAATGTTAGATATGATTGCTGCCAGAGGTGATACATTAATTTGGGTGATAGTGGCCATGATTGTATGTCCTCTTTGGAAACAGGTGGAGAAACTGGGTGCTCATGTGATATGATCTGAGAGCTCCATGAGACCCAGCCTGAATCCAATTCACTTTTCTAACTAGTCTCATTCTCCTAATACTAGTATAGTTTAAGTGAAAAAAATACGGGCTTCTCCTTCAAAAAGTCAATAGTTGACAACACATGTATTTACCTGAGATTATATGGAGGGCTTTGTTAACAAGTAGTGGTATCCCTTCCAATCTGCCTGTTATCTTTTTGGAAACCAAAGAGAGAAAAATGGAAGAGGAGGGTCTGTCTGTGTATATATGCTTGTTGGGGACATTGTGCAATGAAATACAGAATAACATGCTTGATTGGAGGATGGGGTAACACGATTTGTCATATTCTTCATCTGCTTCATTTTTCTTAATTCATAGACTAACACATTATGGTCTAAGAATTCATTAAGGGATTCTAATGTTTGTAAACATGAGCCTTAATGCAGCAATAAGCCTGAGAAATCAATCCCAAAATGGACCTTCCAAATCTACCAGAGCCGGCTATGCATGTGCTAAC
The DNA here is from genome assembly GCF_029289425.2 of Pan paniscus. Taxonomy (NCBI): domain Eukaryota; kingdom Metazoa; phylum Chordata; class Mammalia; order Primates; family Hominidae; genus Pan; species Pan paniscus. Next base: position 97,216,667 of record NC_073272.2, on the reverse strand, counting down.
AGATCCTTTTTGTTCATCAAAGGCTTTGAAATGTGCCCCATGTGAAGGTGAATAGATTCTGATACTATGAAGAGTGACCTGGTTAAAGCATAAGGTTGAAGACAGGAACATAGTTATATGAAAATGTGCATCCTGGGTCAGGCGCGGTGGCTCACGCCTGTAATCCCAGCACTTTGGGTGGCCGAGGTGGGCAGATCACCTGAGGTCGGGAGTTTGAGACCAGCCTGACCAACATGGAGAAACCCCATCTCTACTAAAAATACAAAATTAGCCGGGCATGGTGGCGCATGCCTATAATCCCAGCTACTCGGGAGGCTGAGGCAGGAGAATCACTTAAACCTGGGGGGCAGAGGTTGTGGTGAGCAGAGATCGTGCCATTGCCAGCCTGGGCAACAAGAGTGAAACTCTGTCTCAAAAAAGAAAAAAGAAAAAGAAAAGAAAAAGGAAGAAAGAGAAAAGAAAGAAAGAGAAAGAAAGAAAGAAAGAGAGAAAAAGAAAGAAAGAAAAGAAAATGTGCATACTATGGAGAAAGCGTGGCCAAAACAAAAGTAATATTCAAATCTTTCACTAAAAAGGAATATAAAACCATGGCCCAGCTTAAACATGGTTCTGCAGCTTCTGAATATCAGGTTAACCAGCTCAAACAGATGTCAAGGCTTTCCCTGCTGTCATATGAGTAAGAAGCTTTATGCCTTTTCTAAGCATAAATTGATTTGGCATTCATCTCAAAACCTTCCTAACTGAGTCCTGCAGTAAATGGACTAAACCCATTATAGTATTGCTTCAGAATTCATTCATGCAATCATTTATTCAGCAACTATGTACAAAGCACATCATCCACAAAATACCTGGATGTCACAAAGTTTCAGATCCACACCTAAATCTACATCATTAATTTCCTTCTTACTGAAGACTTTGTCAAGTGAAATAACTGGGGAATAAGCACAATACAGATAAAGCTTAAACACAATGTGACATGAGATAGACTGGAGGACTCGAGCTGCATTATGTAACCTGGGAGTGTGCAAACAATCCTCTAACACAGTGAGCGAGTGCCAAAAGTACAAGGCTGTATCTTGAATATGGCATGAGGAGGTAAACTTGGGATTGAAAAAAACTGTTATAAAAGGGCCACGTCCATTATTCATTCCCCACAAGGTTAGGCGTCCATCTGTTGTTGCCTAGGGGAAGGCTGTTTCTTTCCCTATGGTGCTTCATAGGCATGTAGAGATACCAGTGTTGACCTAACATTATATACTAGTCCCTCACAGCAGGATAACATAAACGAAGTCTATGACCCTTATATACATAGTGTTACAAAATATCCCATTTTAATGCCAATTAGTAGGCTAGAAAACAAAGTAAAAGAAACCCTCTGTAATTTACAATGAGCTTTGCTTTCTCCAAAGCCCTTTGAAAGTGACGATGTGGCAGATTTACCATCAGTGGTCAGGCATTGTTTCTAGCAAAGAGAGCAAGTGGAGGTCTGGGTCTATTGCAGCTTAGGCTAAGGAAACCAAGAAAACTTTTTATGTTGCTTCCAAAAATGTCCATAGAGTAGCTATTTGCATCCCAAGCACTGATGAGAGAAAGATGATTTATTTTGGACTGTTATACTGAAATCATCTCATATGGACTTACATTTTTTCCCCCTTGTGTCCAAAATGGTTTTATTTATGCTTTTCTCTGTGATTTTAGAAATCCTGACTTGGATATAGTTTTTTACTCACCAGAAATGACTGCAAAGTGGCAGCCAAATTAGGCTTGAGCCTAATCTCTTTGTGGGAGACAGCCAATTGCTCTACTAGTTGACCAGATTCTTTCTCCTCACTGTGACCAGAATAGTGTCTTTTGTGTATGTGTATGTATATATATATATACTGAGCTCAAACTACATATGCAGTTTGGTGTTCTACCTTTTCATTTAATATTGTATTGTAGAAATTTTCCATGTCATTAAACTTCTGGAACATGACAGTTACATCTTTACATATGCCATATGTAGAAGTGGCATTGTTAGGGTATGCAAAAGTAAGTCCAAATGTATTCCAGAATAGTTGTATTAATTTAAATCCAATTGGCAGTATATGAATTTGTGTATCTTATCTCTTTGTTAGGTATTAATCTTTTTAAAAATATGCTAATATAAAAAGTGAAAAAATTGCATCTGATTCATTCTTTTTGCATTTATTCAAATACTAATTAGGTGGAACGTTTCATATGTCTTCCTTTCTATACTGATCATGTCTTTTGCCCATTTATCTATTGGGATCTTAGGTTTCTGCTTTTGTTTTTATTTTAAATGGTACATATTAGGGATACTAAACAATTGAAATATTTATTAGAAATATTTTCCTTTGTTGATTGCTTGTTGATTGTTATTTATTTTGTGTTGTAGGTTTTTAGGAATATATGGTTTCATTTTTTGCTATTTTTATGAAACTAAATCTATCAATCTTTTACACTGTGATTTGTTTCTTTGTTTTTAAGCTTAGAAAGTCCTTCTCTAGCCAGAGACATGTGACAAACATTCAACTATATGAGTTCTTGCTCTTTAAGGTTTAACTTGTTTTTTTTTTTTACATGTAACTATTTAAATTATCTATAATTCATTTTGTTGTACAATGTCAGGTAAGTTTCCACACCAGTTTGTTTCTTTTTTTTCTTACAAAGAGGAGATGGGCTGTTCCTGCACTATTTGTTGAATAATCATGAATTTCTATAATGATTCATGTTAACTCCTTTATCAAATATAAATTGCTATACTCGGGTTTCTGTTCCATTGACATTGAGATTATTCCATATTTTTGTGCCAATAGCTCCTGATTTCATTATTTCAGCCTCATGAGATGTTTTAATATCTGGTGGAGTTAAACCTCCATTACTCATATTTTCATTTAAACTATGTATTTTTTTAGGACACATTTTAGAACTCTACATGCTATAATCCCAAAACAACTTAAAAATAACACAGCTAGATAAACAAACCCAATGGGTACTTGTCTAGAAGCCAATCGATTACCTCCACTTAGCAATTAAATAGTTCTAGACCTATTCTAATCTCAATGACATTATAATGTGCAAACTAGAAACAGGTCATGTTGTGTAATCTGTATCCTTCATTACATGCAAATAAATCCGTGCAAAGAAAACAGAAACCTAGATTACTGTGGTAGTTCAGGTTGGTAGAAGAGATGAAAGTTATTTTAACGAGGATGGTAATGGAAAGCAATAATGTTAAAATAGTTCAGAGGCTACTGTGACTATAGACACACGACTCCCATTAACTGTAACTGGAGTTAAGCACATGTAATGATAACAAAATAGACCCCTAAATGTCTTTCCAATTGGAAAATAAGCAAATGTGTTCCATGAAACAGAGTGCTTTTGTGTAGAAAATACAGTATTCTAACTGAGATGCACAAATTACTTTCACATTGATATTGTTCACGGTACGATGTTGGTATTGTTCCTATGCATAGGGATGTAGATCTGCTAGAGGTAACTTCTGTGCAAAGAACGCCTTTCCTTTTCTTAATGCTCAGCATTCGTTATGTTATTAAAGGAAAAATCTCAATAGTTGCAATGGATTTATTAATTCAGTAGCTTGTTATCAACATGAAACTCTGCTGTGCTAGGGGAAAAACAAATTAGATTTTACAAAACTGCAGTAGTGAGATTAAATCACTTTTCTATATTTCACTTTCTTCTTATCCTCCCTGCCAGGTAGTAACTCTACTCTCCATCTCTATTATGAACCTCATATTTTGCAAACTATCAAGTCTCGTACTAATGTAAAGGTACATTATCAAACAAACTCAATTATAGTAACTTTAGGAAGATTGAAATACCTGATAAAAGTAAAATCACATAGTACAATAATATTAATTCAAGGCATTAAAAACGTATCCACATTAAACTACAAATGTAGAAAATATGCAATACTTACTTTTATCTATCATAAACATGATATTTTTATAACATGTGCAGCCAATCTCTTGGGATTCTGAATGACTGGCATTTACATAATTGATAACGTGGGCATTTCAAGAAATCTTAGAAAAGTATGGTTAAGAAAAAATTACATCAGTATATTGTTCAGTATTTCAACTGCCACAGACCTTGCCATTGATTATCTTTGGACTCAATGTCAAAGCTAGTGAATAGATTTTTTAAAATGTCCTTGGTTTTGTATATGAGCCATGCATTATGTTTGCTTCTTTACTAGAGAATGCAATTGGGTCGTAAGACAGATTTTCTCTCTGTGATGTTCAAAGTCTGATGAGGATGCCTGCATATCTAGAAAATACAGAAAAAGGTGACAAATAAATATATGAAGAAAGTTAGGCAATAGTTGGTAAAGCTTCCAAGGAAGTTATATATGTGAAACATATTGAAGAGCAAGCTAACAGAAACCACACAAACTACAACAGAGATGCTCAAGGTGTCTATGATAGTGGCTTATACATAGTAGTTTCTAGAAACTTGTCTGTTGATTAAATAATCATCCAATCATTAGCACCAAATCAGAAACTGATCCTTGAATTCACCTTCAGCTCTGCTGCTTTCACAGAGGGAATGTATTTTGACATTAATACAAGGAAAGGAAAGGCTTTCTTCTGTCTGTCTATCCACACATTGTTACTGCATAAGCTATCTGCAGGGTACCTTAACAGGCACCCTTGTACATTATGAGGGTAGATAGGATAAATGTACCAACAACTAGAACATGAAACTAACTATATTGTCTCTTGTAGCATCTATTACATTTTAAGTACAATGGAGGTTCAAAGTGGAGAAAAATCATATCCCTTGAGTACAGGAGCTGGGAGTCAGGGACAACTTCATCCCAGTTAAGCCTTAAAAGATAGGGGGATTTCAACAAGAAGAAACAGAAAGATAGCTGTTAATTTTTGATTAGCAGAAAAAGGGAATTCTAGTTCTCGAATATTGCTATTTAATGACTAAATGTTTCCTATTTGCAAAGAGGGTATGAAAAGCAATGAATGTATAAAGGAAGAACCAGAATGTCTATACATATTTAACTTTTATTTTCTAAGGAAGAAAATAATGAAATAAAATGTACTGACTGGACTTGTAGTTATTAGAACTAAGACAGTGACAGCTGTTTCAATAAACATGTAATTTTAATTTTAATTCTATTTTTTTAAAAAAACAGTCTTGAAGCATTTACACAGAAAACAGGAGTTCTGCTTTAAAAAGTGAGCAGAAATGGGCTCTCTGAAATCTTCCGAAGAGGTTCTATTGTTGAAGCCTAGATATCCTAGATAGTATCAAGAGTGACAGTAGAAAAGCCGATCAAGGCATAGATTGCAATAACCTGGGCCAGGAGTGTTTGGCAGGGTGAGAGCTCAAGCAGCCATTTGGGTTGGTGGAGAATAAACTAGCTGTTAAATGGCATGGTGGCTACAAGGTCAATTCATTACTATCACCTGTCATCTCTGTGCCTTTCTACTCCATGTGTGGCATATATGCCTATGACTAAGAATAGTAGGCATCAGCCATTTCTCTAACTTTGAGCACATGATGGACAATCCTCTGTCATTTTCTGAGGCAGTTGTTTGTGATCTGCCTGAATTTTGTTGCTGATATGCTGACTTAGAATACACTTACCTGTCACCTGCCTTTGTTTCTGAATCACTCTAAGACCATGTATCTACTCTTTTTGTTTTTAACATGTGCAACCCATCTCTTGGGTCTGGGCTACGTATTTCTTGCTGATGATGGAAGTTTTAGGGTAGTCAGTCCAACTCCCCAGCTTAAGTAAGCCCAGGTACCCTTGATATGCAGGCTCTCTAGTTTCAGCAGTGAGGCAGAAATGGCAGTCCTTCATTCACCCTGCATGATGTCTCCATTTCCCAAAGAACCAGATCACAGAAATATACCACTGCCTATGATTTTGATAAAAGATACTTAACCTACAGCTTACAATGCAAGAGTCTATAAACAGGTGCTTCCCATTAGCAATGTTCCCCATGCTAGCCTGTGCTTAATTACTTAACCAGTTGTATGAACAAAGGCAACCTGTATGGTTAATATCACACACACTTTAACAGCTGTCGGTGCCATTGTTTTAAAATATAAATTGTCCCTTAAGGTAGAAGCCAGTCAAAAGTTGTTTTAAATATGAACAATTAGGACACAGTTAAAACACAGCTTCTTGATTCCATATTCATAATTGGCACAAGTTCCTTTATATTTCTAGTGTCTAACACAATCCATGCACAACCTGAGTGCCAGGCTGAGCCTATACATGAATAAAAATGGCTACTAACCTAGCAACTTGCTTCTCATATAAGATGTCTCAAAGAATCATTCCTGACATTTACATCTATTGGGACAAAGCCAGTCCTCACATTGTCGGATAAATGTATAAATCTAGATCATCATACACTGATGTTCTTTGCAGCATTGTTTATACTAATGAATATCATAAATAACCAATATGTCCATCATGGGATTAGACAAAACAGGGAACCTACAAACATTGGGATACTATGCAGTCAATCTAAATTATTACATAGATCTACATGTACTTGATAAAAAGAGGTCCATATGATAAGGTGAAAAAGGCAAGTTATAAGAGTATGTCATAATCTGATTTTTGAAAAAAATATAATTTATAATATTATAATTTTTAAAGTTTAGAGGGATATATACCAATAAAAAATAGTGGCTATCTATGAATGGTGGGATGACTCTTTTTTTTTTTTTTTTTGAGATGGAGTCTCGCTCAGCCATGCAGGCTGGAGTGCAGTGGTGCGAGCTTGGCTCACTGCAACCACCGTCTCCTGGGTTCAAGCGATTCTTCTGTTTCAGCCTCCCGAGTAGCTGGGATTACAGGCACCCGCCATCATGCCCAGCTAATTTTTGTATTTTAGTAGAGATGGGGTTTCACCATGTTGGCCAGGTTGGTCTTGAACTCTTGACCTCAGGTGAGCCGCCCACCTCAGCCTCCCAAAGTGCTAGGATTACAGGCATGAGCCACCGCACCCATCTGATTCTTTTATATATATATATATATATTTCTATAATATCTGAATTTTTGGCATCGAGCATGATTAATTTGTCAAACTAGAGAACAAAATCTAGATAGGATGTTAAATTCTCAGTCTTTAGCTACAAAGTACATATTGTTTTCAATTTTAAGAAAGAGTAGCATAGGATCCAATAATCTCTAAACTAATTCCTTGTTGATTATACCATCACTAAGTATACTATAATGGAAAGAAAAAAAGGATATAAAACAGGTGCCAGTTTTCTGCCCTGTTTCAGTAAGGGCCGTGGAATGTTCCCTGATGGGGAAGTCATGGCTTACAAATTTTAGAACATGAATAAATTTGTGTCCACACAGTTATCATTTATAAAGGTATTTCACGTATCTTAGATTATAAATTCTAAACGTTAAAGTCTTAAAAAGTCATTCTCTCTAAAAGATTGACTCTCTCCAAACAGATGGGTAAAAATCCAGAAAAAATAGGAGGTATGTCATTACATCACCTGGAGAGAGTTTTACTTCAATGATAAAAATCACATGAGACTTCAAAAAAAAAAAGTCTGTCCTTTGATGGTAAAAGGTACTGACCGATGTTTAGTAAAGCATGCATTCCGGGTTAATTTTCCCTTCATAGTGCAGGCAGTGTGGGGTGGAAAGGGAAGTCTTAGCACTAAGCATTATATTATTTCTTACCACTTATAACAATGGAGCAAAGTAAAGCTAACTGCTATGTGTAGTCTTTGAACTTATTAATGTAGACTACTAGACTCATTTGTTTCCTAACCAATTAGGCCCACTTTGCGTTTATGCATTCGCAAAATGAACCTTTCTAAACAGCAGTTTCCTTATTCGTAAGATGGGGATAATAATGGTACTTACACTGAAGAGTATTAACAGAACTAAATGAGGTAATCTAGTACCTGGCCCATACTAATCTTCTGATGGATGTGAAGAGCATGCACACAAATCAATAAACAAGCCTCAAGCAAAAAACTGTTTCTACTTACAATGGATAGTCACAATTTAGCGTGACAGGTCAAAGTTCTCAGTGTATGGCCATACATATGGGTTCACATCTTTGTTCTGCCACTTAAGAGCTATGTTTTTCTCATTTTAATTTCCCCTTGTGAACATAAAAATAATATTAAAGACCCACCTAACAGGGCAGTTACAAAGACTTTAGTAATGAAACAATAAAGTAAAATGACCAGAATGGCACCCGATACAGAGAAAAAGCTGAACATTTTAAATATTAGATATTGTGAGAGCCAAATTCTAAAGATTTTAGCATCACGATCATATTACACTTTTCAAAGTCTAGACAGCCTCATTATGGTACTATGACATTTTTTAGTCACTTTTGGGACAATGAGATTAGATGCAAACAGATGTTTATAGAAGTATTTTTCAGATTAGCCTATTAAAACAAAGACTTAAAAAGATCAGCCAGAAGTCAGAATTTATCAAGGTTCTAACTCTATTTCACAAGTCATCAAAGGCGAGGGTATTTTTTTTATGCCCTTGAGAAGCAATGAAAATCTTTCATAACTATTTATTTATTTTTCTTATTGTCATCCAGTGGGTATAGAAATGTTGCCAGACTGCTTTCTATTACTTCGCTGCTTTAGGATTCCAGTTGTCTGGACAGATTTGTCCCTTAGGGTAGAAAGAGATTATTTCTAGAGATTCCAGCCTGGCTTGAATGATGCATCTAGCAAAACCGGTCACTCATTTTTTTTTTTTTTTTCTAGGACAGCAGATTTACCAGGCAACCTGCTGAAATTTAATTCGGTTTCCTGAGTAGACTTATGCACTCGAAAGAGGAGGAGCCTTGCTGTCATAAGCAGAGTCTGTTCCAATGTCAGGCATATTTCCCTCTGTCCAAAAACTGGCCCGCAATTTATTTCAACCATCTTTTCTTGAACATTGACTATGTGCCTGGCACAGTGCTAGAGGGATACAGAGATAAATGAGCCAGTCTTTCAAGGCAGGTACTATGTAGTGATTGTGGCATTTTGGTTTAAAAATTAGTCTAATGGAAATGTATTAAGGCTTTCTCTTTACTCTGTTATATAGTTCTCAGTGAGTCAGTTTGAGAACTTAGATTATATTGGATCCCCTGATACCAAAATGAAATGTCTCAGCCCTTTGCCTCATGGTGTTCTCTCTCAAATGCGGTTAGCATACAAAGATAATGAGAAGAGAGTTATAGTGTGTGCTATGATGAGGGGTATACTGTTCAGGAGTACAGAAATTAAATACTCAGCCAAGCCTTAGGGGAAGCATCTTTGGGAAGACTTTCTAGAGAAGGCAATATTGTCATAGATTCTTAAAGGATATGGATGAATTATCCTTGAAGAAAAGTATATTCCAGGAAAAGGAGATGCTGTGAGGAAAGGAAGAGAAAATATGAGGTAAAAAAAGTGTGTGTTAAGATGACAAACAAAATCAGTATTGATTAAAAGCAGGGGATGATGGTTAGAACACAGATTGGGCTTATGTGTCATTTTAAGGCTCTTGAACTTCAGATATGCAATAGGGAGTGAAATGGTAAGACAGTTCAATTTGGTGATCATGCAGTAGGTGAACTTAATAAGGACAAGACAAAAATTAGGGATTCATTGGACATGTAGGATAGAAAAGGAGTCCAAGATCACGCTAAAATTTCCAGCCTATATGTTTGGGAGAATGGTGGTTCCATCATCTAAGAATATATAGGAGAAAAAGGTGCATTCCAGGTGATGATGAGTTCAGTTAGGGATTTGTCAATTTGTATGCCTTTAAAACATCTGAGTGGACCTGCCCAGCAGGCCGTTACAAATATTACAAGACCAAGGTTCAGGGGAGAGGCCTGAAAAGAGTGAGAGAGATTTGGGTAATAGATGGTAGATGGTTATCAAAGCCATCATTCAGGAATGTACGTAAAGTGAGAAAAGCAATGGGCTAATGATCAAATCCTGGGAAACAGTGACATTTAAGAGATAAGTATAGGAAGAAGAGTCCATGAAACAAAACAGCAAATATTCAGAGAGGCATAGAAAGAACCATTACAGTACACGTTATGGAATTCAGGGGAGTAGATATTTTGAAAAATGGAATAAGCAATAATATCATATGTTGTAGAAAGATGCAGTAAAATAAAGACAAACTATCAGATTTAGAAATATGGAGGTCATTAGAGACCTTAATGAGAGCAATTTCAGTTCGAAATAAGGGGAGCAGAAGCCAGATTGCAGAAGGTTGAGGAGTAAGTGGAGGCAATGAATATAACTTACACTTGGATTTCCCATGACCCTGAAAGGGGTGATATTTTCTTAGAGCGCAAACAGTTGCCTCAGGTCATTGTGCCCGATGTACCCAACACCACTTCTAGCTGAAACCATCACCCTCAATAGTTTTTTTTTTTTTACTTAGGAAAGCAGTACTAAATAGGCTTTTTCCCCCTCAACAGTGGCCAATGAAGGGACCATTATGGACATCAGTTTCCTTCAGGGGCAGCCAATTCATAGGTAACACATGGCATGATTTGTGATGAAAGGCACTACTCAATAGGGCAATAAGCCAGTTGAAAGATAAATAGAAAAGAACAGACACACAGAAGGAAGTAAAATTCATTTTGTTTCTTAAGGGGTCCAGAGTAAGTTTCTGTTCTAAAAGAGCCCAATGTAACAAAGATATTAATTACATGATGTAATTCCCAATGTTGCAGCCAATTTCATTAAAAAAAAAAAAAAGTCAGTGGAGCTCACTAGGGCATTATTTCTTAAAACAGGGTATATTTACAGTTTTGTGTTTTCACTTTATGGTACAGTAAAAAGTGTTTACATAAGGATACCCTGCATCATCACCTTATGAGTAACTAGTGTACTGATCACTGATATACAAAAAGGCTTATATATATTTGCTTTTATATTACGTAAAAGCCAAGCAACATTATTGTGCACTGTACTAATGAAGGTTTCATGATAATTTGAAGAGAGAAAATTTTTCAGAGAGTTGAGTCATCACAGGGTGCAATGCTCTTTCACACAACAGTCTAGGCAAGCTGGACATATGAGAACTGTGACATAACAGTCAGTACCGTCTTCAGGACATGATCAGTTGTACTATACGGAAGTAATCCTTGTGGACCAACTTGCAATTGTTCATTAGCTATAAATTGAGTGGTAAATATGTACTGAATACTTTTTTGCTTCCTGATTCCAGCAGTAAATGGATTAAATACCCATGTTATATTCCAATCCTAGCCTTCTCTTCATGTGAGCAACACAACTTTACAAGGTTCTGGAGCAGACATCCTATTAAAACTGGAATTTGAGAGTTGCTCTCTACCAAAATTTTCATTTGGTATGGAGTCAGATGACCCTGAATTCTATCACAAAACGTTGACTGATGGTACTAGTACCACTTTGTTCAGTCTACTTATACAACAGGGATGCTCTGCATTTGTAATGATAAGGTCAAAAAAATGTATAAGTGGATCTGAAGCTCTACTATTAAATCTAGCATCAGTAGGCACGTTAAGTGAACATTAATTTTAGTTTTATCTGTTTTATTAAAATTCTTAAAGCATATAGAGTTTATGCCTATTTTTATATTTAAGCAACATATATTAAAAGTAAGTCTAAGTCGATTACTGGGGACCCAAAATTATTAGGTTCTCATTAAAATGTATCCACAGATCCCTTTTACTACACCTAAAATTTGAGAAACAACGCATTGGGTAGACTAATCACTATACTCAGGCTTTCTTTCTATCTAGTCAATCTCTAATCCAGCTTTGAAAACAGTCTTCTCGAAGATGGCCGAATATGAACAGCTCCGGTCTACAGCTCCCAGCCTGAGCGACGCAGAAGACAGGTGATTTCTGCATTTCCATCTGAGGTACCAGGTTCATCTCACTAGGGAGTGCCAGACAGTGGGCGCAGGACAGTGGGTGCGCGCACCGTGCGTGAGCCGAAGCAGGGCGAGGCATTGCCTCACTCGGGAAGCCCAAGGGGTCAGGGAGTTCCCTTTCCTAATCAAAGAAAGGGGTGACGGACGGCACCTGGAAAATCGGGTCACTCCCACCCGAATACTGCGCTTTTCCGAAGGGCTTAAAAAATGGCGCACCACGAGATTATATCCCGCACCTGGCTCGGAGGGCCCTACCCCACGGAGTCTCGATGATTGCTAGCACAGCAGTCTGAGATCAAACTGCAAGGCGGCAGCGAGGCTGGGGGAGGGGCGCCCACCATTGCCCAGGCTTGCTTAGGTAAACAAAGCAGCCAGGAAGCTCAAACTGGGTGGAGCCCACCACAGCTCAAGGAGGCCTGCCTGCCTCTGTAGGCTCCACCTCTGGGGGCAGGGCACAGACAAACAAAAAGACAGCAGTAACCTCTGCAGACTTAAATGTCCCAGTCTGACAGCTTTGAAGAAAGCAGTGGTTCTCCCAACATGCAGCTGGAGATCTGAGAACGGGCAGACTGCCTCCTCAAGTGGGTCCCTGACCCCTGACCCCCGAGCAGCCTAACTGGGAGGCACCCTCCAGCAGGGGCACACTGACACCTCACACTGCAGGGTACTCCAACAGACCTGCAGCTGAGGGTCCTGTCTGTTAGAAGGAAAACTAACAAACAGAAAGGACATCCACACCAAAAACCCATCTGTACATCACCATCATCAAAGACCAAAAGTAGATAAAACCACAAAGATGGGGAAAAAACAGAACAGAAAAACTGGAAACTCTAAAAATCAGAGCGCCTCTCCTCCTCCAAAGGAACGCAGCTCCTCACCAGCAACGGAACAAAGCTGGATGGAGAATGATTTTGACCAGCTGAGAGAAGAAGACTTCAGACGATCAAATTACTCTGAGCTACCGGAGGATATTCAAACCAAAGGCAAAGAAGTTGAAAACTTTGAAAAAAATTTAGAAGAATGTATAACTAGAATAACCAATACAGAGAAGTGCTTAAAGGAGCTGATGGAGCTGAAAACCAAGGCTCGAGAACTACGTGAAGAATGCAGAAGCCTCAGGAGCCGATGCGATCAACTGGAAGAAAGGGTATCAGCAATGGAAGATGAAATGAATGAAATGAAGCGAGAAGGAAAGTTTAGAGAAAAAAGAATAAAAAGAAACGAGCAAAGCCTCCAAGAAATATGGGACTATGTGAAAAGACCAAATCTACGTCTGATTGGTGTACCTGAAAGTGATGGGGAGAATGGAACCAAGTTGGAAAACACTCTGCAGGATATTATCCAGGAGAATTTCCCCAATCTAGCAAGGCAGGCCAACGTTCAGATTCAGGAAATACAGAGAACGCCACAAAGATACTCCTCGAGAAGAGCAACTCCAAGACACATAATTGTCAGATTCACCAAAGTTGAAATGAAGGAAAAAATGTTAAGGGCAGCCAGAGAGAAAGGTCGGGTTACCCTCAAAGGGAAGCCCATCAGACTAACAGCGGATCTCTCAGCAGAAACCCTACAAGCCAGAAGAGAGTGGGGGCCAATATTCAACATTCTTAAAGAAAAGAATTTTCAACCCAGAATTTCATATCCAGCCAAACTAAGCTTCATAAGTGAAGGAGAAATAAAATACTTTACAGACAAGCAAATGCTGAGAGATTTTGTCACCACCAGGCCTGCCCTAAAAGAGCTCCTGAAGGAAGCGCTAAACATGGAAAGGAACAACCGGTACCAGCCACTGCAAACTCATGCCAAATTGTAAAGACCATCGAGACTAGGAAGAAACTGCATCAACTAATGAGCAAAATAACCAGCTAACATCATAATGACAGGATCAAATTCACACATAACACTATTAATTTTAAATGTAAATGGACTAAATGCTCCAATTACAAGACACAGACTGGCAAATTGGATAAAGAGTCAAGACCCATCAGTGTGCTGTACTCAGGAAACCCATCTCACGTGCAGAGACACACATAGGCTCAAAATAAAAGGATGGAGGAAGATCTACCAAGCAAATGGAAAACAACAAAAGGCAGGGGTTGCAATCCTAGTCTCTGATAAAACAGACTTTAAACCAACAAAGATCAAAAGAAACAAAGAAGGCCATTACATAATGGTAAAGGGATCAATTCAACAAGAAGAGCTAACTATCCTAAATATATATGCACCCAATACAGGAGCACCCAGATTCATAAAGCAAGTCCTGAGTGACCTACAAAGAGACTTAGAACCCCACACATTAATAATGGGAGACTTTAACACCCCACTGTCAACATTAGACAGATCAACGAGACAGAAAGTCAACAAGGATATCCAGGAATTGAACTCAGCTCTGCACCAAGCAGACCTAATAGACATCTACAGAACTGTCCACCCCAAATCAACAGAATATACATTTTTTTCAGCACCACACCACACCACACCACAATTCCAAAATTGACCACATACTTGGAAGTAAAGCTCTCCTCAGTAAATGTAAAAGAACAGAAATTATAACAAACTATCTCTCAGACCACAGTGCAATCAAACTAGAACTCAGGATTAAGAAACTCACTCAAAACTGCTCAACTACATGGAAACTGAACAACCTGCTCCTGAATGACTACTGGGTACATAACGAAATGAAGGCAAAAATAAAGATGTTCTTTGAAACCAACGAGAACAAAGACACATCATACCAGAATCTCTGGGATGCATTCAAAGCAGTGTGTAGAGGGAAATTTATAGCACTAAATGCCCACAAGAGAAAGCAGGAAAGATCCAAAATTGACACCCTAACATCACAATTAAAAGAACTAGACAAGCAAGAGCAAACACATTCAAAAGCTAGCAGAAGGCAAGAAATAACTAAAATCAGAGCAGAACTGAAGGACATAGAGACACAAAAAACCCTTCAAAAAATTAATGAATCCAGGAGCTGGTTTTTTGAAAGGATCAACAAAATTGATAGACCTCTAGCAAGACTAATAAAGAAAAAAAGAGAGAAGAATCAAATAGACGCAATAAAAAATGATAACGGGGATATCACCACCGATCCCACAGAAATACAAACTACCATCAGAGAATACTACAAACACCTCTACGCAAATAAACTAGAAAATGTTGAAGAAATGGATAAATTCCTTGACACATACACTCTCCCAAGACTAAACCAGGAAGAAGTTGAATCTCTGAATAGACCAATAACAGGATCTGAAATTGTGGCAATAATCAATAGCTTACCAACCAAAAAGAGTCCAGGACCAGATGGATTCACAGCCGAATTCTACCAGAGGTATAAGGAGGAACTGGTACCATTCCTTCTGAAACTATTCCAATCAATAGAAAAAGAGGGAATCCTCCCTAACTCATTTTATGAGGCCAGCATCATTCTGATACCAAAGCCGGGCAGAGACACAACAAAAAAAGAGAATTTTAGACCAATATCCTTGATGAACATTGATGCAAAAATCCTCAATAAAATACTGGCAAACTGAATCCAGCAGCACATGAAAAAGCTTATCCACCATGATCAAATGGGCTTCATCCCTGGGATGCAAGGCTGGTTCAATATACGCAAATCAATAAACATAATCCAGCATATAAACAGAGTCAAAGACAAAAACCACATGATTATCTCAATAGATGCAGAAAAGGCCTTTGACAAAATTCAACAACCTTTCATGCTAAAAACTCTCAATAAATTAGGTATTGATGGGACATATTTCAAAATAATAAGAGCTATCTATGACAAACCCACAGCCAATATCATACTGAATGGGCAAAAACTGGAAGCATTCCCTTTGAAAACTGGCACAAGACAGGGATGCCCTCTCTCACCACTCCTATTCAACATAGTGTTGGAAGTTCTGGCCAGGGCAATTAAGCAGGAGAAGGAAATAAAGGGTATTCAAGTAGGAAAAGAGGAAGTCAAATTGTCCCTGTTTGCAGATGACATGATTGTATATCTAGAAAACCCCATTGTCTCAGCCCAAAATCTCATTAAGCTGATAAGCAACTTCAGCAAAGTCTCAGGATACAAAATCAATGTGCAAAAATCACAAGCATTCCTATACACCAACAACAGACAAACAGAGAGCCAAATCATGAGTGAACTCCCATTCACAATTGCTTCAAAGAGAATAAAATACCTAGGAATCCAACTTACAAGGGATGTGAAGGACCTCTTCAAGGAGAACTACAAACCGCTGCTCAAGAAAATAAAAGAGGATACAAACAAATGGAAGAACATTCCATGCTCATGGGTAGGAAGAATCAATATTGTGAAAATGGCCATACTGCCCAAGGTAATTTACAGATTCAATGCCATCCCCATCAAGCTACCAATGCCTTTCTTCACAGAATTGGAAAAAACTACTTTAAAGTTCATATGGAAGCAAAAAAGAGCCCGCATCACCAAGACAATCCTAAGCCAAAAGAACAAAGCTGGAGGCATCACACTACCTGACTTCAAACTATACTACAATGCTACGGTAACCAAAACAGCATGGTACTGGTACCAAAACAGAGATATAGATCAATGGAACAGAACAGAGCCCTCAGAAATAACGCCGCATATCTACAACTATCTGATCTTTGACAAACCTGAGAAAAACAAGCAATGGGGAAAGGATTCCCTATTTAATAAATGGTGCTGGGAAAACTGGCTAGCCATATGTAGAAAGCTGAAACTGGATCCCTTCCTTACACCTTATACAAAAATCAATTCAAGATGGATTAAAGACTTAAACGTTAGACCTAAAACCATAAAAACCCTAGAAGAAAACCTAGGCATTACCATTCAGGACATAGGCATGGGCAAGGACTTCATGTCCAAAACACCAAAAGCAATGGCAACAAAAGACAAAATTGACAAATGGCATCTAATTAAACTAAAGAGATTCTGCACAGCAAAAGAAACTACCATCAGAGTGAACAGGCAACCTACAAAATGGGAGAAAATTTTTGCAACCTACTCATCTGACAAAGGGCTAATATCCAGAATCTACAATGAACTCAAACAAATTTACAAGAAAAAAACAAACAACCCCATCAAAAAGTGGGCGAAGGACATGAACAGACACTTCTCAAAAGAAGACATTTATGCAGCCAAAAAACACATGAAAAAATGCTCATCATCACTGGCCATCAGAGAAATGCAAATCAAAACCACAATGAGATACCATCTCACACCAGTTAGAATGGCAATCATTAAAAAGTCAGGAAACAACAGGTGCTGGAGAGGATGTGGAGAAATAGGAACACTTTTACACTGTTGCTGGGACTGTAAACTAGTTCAACCATTGTGGAAGTCAGTGTGGCGATTCCTCAGGGATCTAGAAGTAGAAATACCATTTGACCCAGCCATCCCATTACTGGGTATATACCCAAAGGACTATAAATCATGCTGCTATAAACACACATGCACACGTATGTTTATTGCGGCATTATTCACAATAGCAAAGACTTGGAACCAACCCAAATGTCTAACAATGATAGACTGGATTAAGAAAATGTGGCACATATACACCATGGAATACTATGCAGCCATAAAAAATGTTGAGTTCATGTCCTTTGTAGGGACATGGATGAAATTGGAAACCATCATTCTCAGTAAACTATTGCAAGAGCAAAAAACCAAACACCGCATATTCTCACTCATAGGTGGGAATTGAACAATGAGATGACATGGACACAGGAAGGGGAACATCACACTCTGGGGACTGTTGTGGGGTTGGGGGAGCGGGGAGGGATAGCAATGGGAGATATACCTAATGCTAGATGACGAGTTAGTGGGTGCAGCACACCAGCACGGCACATGTATACGTATGTAACTAACCTGCACAATGTGCACATGTACCCTAAAACTTAAAGTATAATAATAAAAAAAATAAAAATAATAAAAATAAAAATATGCAGTGCCATTAAACTGCAACCAATGCTTAGTTCTAAAAAAAAAAAAAAAAAAAAAAGAAAGAAAACAGTCTTCTCAAAGAGACCTTACTCCCCAGCTCAAAAGGCTGCAGTGGATTTAAAACAAGACTAATCTGGTTCAATCCTAATTTGAAGTGGTGAAGAAAAGACAAAACAACAATAAAAATGGTAACAAGTTAACTTTCAGGGACTCAGATTAAAATTCACTGCAAGAGAAGACATATGAAGATAAAAGTGAACAGATCCACACTAAAGGAAGTAGCTTCGGGAGATTAGAATACATGTGTAATAAATTTGGCCCCAAAATTTGTGGCAGCTAAAAAAGTACAGGAGAGATTCATGGAGTACATATTTTCTGGGTTTTTAAAAATTGTTTGTTTTTACACAGATCCCACTCTATCCCATCAGATTTTCTCCCATTCTCTACTATTCCCCCTTGAATCTAGTTAGGTTGGCTTCACAACTGTTCCACAAACACATCTATATATCTTCCAGATTTGTGCTTATGTACCCACTCTGCCTTCTCCTTCCCCTCCATTCAAGACTACTTATCCTTCAAAGCCCAACTCAAATCCCACCTTCCCGATCCCTCTAGCCTTCGCTGATCTTTCTCTCCTCTCGACTCCAATAGCACAAACTTAGCTTGTTTCACACAATTCAGCTTTCAATTATAGCCAATTTCATACTGCTCACTATCATTTCAGATATTGCCTTTCTAAGAGGAGAGTTCTGGGATGGCAGAGAATGAGCCTCTTCTACCTCTTTATTAGCTTTCTCGATATTAAATAGCCATGTAGTAAATACATGCTGATTCTTTCTCTGAATAAAACTTTTACAAGGATTGATAGACATAGAAATATGTCATTTGTTCCCATATATACATATTCGTGCAGGACAATAAATAGTTTACAAACTATCTTTTCAATCTGTTCTTTTACTCTGGGTCTAACTGTGAATCTTTAAAGCTGGTTCTAGAGACAGCTTTCTGTTCTTAGGGGTGTTGAAGGAAAAGGTTAATATGTATGGTTAGATTGTGAAGTAGTACATAAAATGACATTTAGCAGCCCTGAGAGCTCCAGCATTAACCACATAAAAAACAGACAATGACTTGAAGTGAAAGATACTTCCTTAGAAGACTTTCTTCTGACCAACCACATTATAATCTTATTCTGAGATGCCCTATTTTATCCTATTCTGAACATTAGTCGCAAAATACCATAACCATAAATATCAAAATTTCAAGACCAAGGCAGAATTTGTATGTATTGTTTCTAAACGATTCCCTTTGTCAGGATTATTTAACTACCTTATGAAAGACAGTAAAATAGGAGATATGACTTTCTTATGGATTAGAAAAACTACATGATCTAGAAAAAATATAATTTTTATAAGTATAAAAATTTTATACTATATAAATAAATTCATTCTTTTCTCTAGTAACAAGTAGAGTGAAATTCTATTGAAAATACAGGGTATGTTCCATGTTACTTTGTTTATGAATTGGCCTATCCTGAATCAATATCACATTCTGCAGTCAGTATTAACATTTTTTTCTTTCAGTCTTCATTTTCCTTGACCTCTCTGTAGCACATGACACTGTTGACAATTATTCTTTCCATGAAACTCTCTTTTCTTTTAGCTTGTATATTATTATTCTTTCTTCATTCTCAAATTATTTCTTTAATCTTTCTCTGTTTCTATGCTACTATCCTTTTCCTTGAGAATTTGGTAAGTAGCAAAATTTCTTGAGCTTGTCTTGCAGAAGAACAGAGAACAAAACACTTTGTTACAATTCCCTTAGTTTGCAACAAAACTGGCTTACAGGCTGGGACAAGTTGGAACCCATTAATGTGTCTGACTGCAGTCTGCACAGAATAGACTTGCTTGCCTGGTGAGTGACCTTTTGATGTCAGAGGGCCAAAATCTCCACCCTCAGATCATTTTTTGAACATAAGACCCATGAAGAAGCGTGCATGGTCAATAGCTCATGCCCAAGGGAATTTCCAACCCCCTTTTCCTTACAGTCAATCACTGTCCAGCCCCCAGATCCCAGCCTCAAAATCTCTCCCTTAAATCCATCCATGGCTGCAAGGCTAGTATGGGAGACAGCTTTGAACCTGACTCCTATCGCCTTGCTTGGCTGCCTGGCAATAAACTTTCTCACTGCAAAAACACAGTGCTTTGGTGTTTGGCTTTCCATTGCTTGTGTGCAGACAGACACAGTTTGGTTTGGTCACAACGTGTTAGTAATTTTCAGCACTTTATTCTTTGCCCTTTCCCATATTTTAACTCTATACTTTCCATGAGCTACTTCCCAGGGGTATGCTCATCCAATTGCCAAACTTAACTGCTCTAACTATTCTATCTCCTGCATGCTAATGGATCTCAACTCTGCATTTCTCAGGCTCTAAGCTACAGCTTCAATCACCTTCTCAATATTTCTCCTGATTGTTCCAAAGCTACCTCACACTGCAGATCCAAATTAAACTGATTTCATTTCCTTTCATCCTATTCCCTCCTTTTTATATATCCTAACTTTGATGATTAGAGCCATATTATAAGTTAAATTGTGTCCCCCTAAATTCATATATTGGATCTCTGAAGCTCCAGTACAGCAGAATGAGGGAACCTTATTTGGAGATAGGGTCTTTATGGAGGTAACCAAGTTAAAATGAAGTCATTGGGGTGGGCTCTAATCCCTTATGACTAGTGTCCCTAGAAAAAGGAAACATTTGGAGACAAACACACACCAAGAGAGGATGCCATGTGAAAATGAAAGCAGAGATCAACGTGATGCTTCTACCAGCCAAAGAATGCCAAAGATTGCCAGAAAACCAACAGGAGCTAGGAGAGAGGCCTGGGCCATATCCTTCCCTAACACCTTCACAGGGAGCGTGGCACAGCCAACCCATTCATTGATCTTGGATTTGTAGCCTCTAGAACTATGAGACAATAAATTTCTGTGGCTTAAGCCACTCAGTTTGTGGTGCTTTGTCACAGCAGCCCTAATAAAATTACTACAGCTATCATATAGCAATCATAAAATAAATCAATAAATCATCCGAGAATCCTTCCCTTTTTTATCCTCATATCCAGTTGCTCAATAAGTTCAGTCAATTCTAACCCCTGAATCATTTTTGGATCTATTTATTCTGCATTATCTCCACTGTCACTGCTCTAGTGCAGGCCTTATGCTTCTGTTGCTTAGGCTCTTATAATAGATCCCTATTGAATTTCTCCTGTCTCTAGCCTCACCCTTACCCTATCAGCCTTCTATATCGTTAGAAGATAATCATTCTACAATGTATATCTAGCCATGCTACCATAAGTCTAAGCCTGAAATGGCTCCTTATCACCCATGTAGTAAAATAATCGAACTAATTATACATGGCCTATCATGACTATTCATCTTTCCAGCCTCTCATACCTATGTTCCAGCAATGTTAACAGTTGGCTCTTCCTTGAATATACTGTGTTCTCCTATTGCCTCCATAAATGCTGTTCCCTTTCTTGGATCATGCTTCTCTTCCTTTTTCTTTTCCTACCCAAGAAACTCCTACTCATCTGTTAAGATTCAGCTTGAGCTTTATACTGTGATTGTCCCTGTGCGATCTATCTATCTTCCCCCATTTTATCGTGAGCTCTGGAAAGGCAGCAACTGCAATTTAAATCTTTTTTTTTTTGGTACCTGTAATATAAGAGACATTTGGTAAATGATTTTTGAATTCCCCAAAGGAAATAAAAATATTAGAGCACAAGAGTCATTTGAATGAATACCTTCATGTGTATTAGAACTATTCTTTAGGTAAGTGAATTCAGCTTTGATTGCCTTTTTTGATAAAGAAAGCTGGTCAGATCTGTATTTCATAGTTGTTAAAGGTAAATTGCAAATCGTTTAATTTTCCTGTGTGCTTTGAATCCTCCAATGAGGGAGTTCTATTGGAGATAGGTCAGTTCAATGGTCAGTTTACGGCAGAATTAAATTCATAGTTCCACTCTTTAGATCTTTAATTTTTTTAGGTTTGTCAACTCTCTTTAGATATCTTACAGGAGAATCAAAGGCAGTCAGTTTGTTGTTACAGTCATATAGTGACACAGGAGAAATGAAACAGTGCATTACTACACAATGCTTAATTGCTACTTTCTACTTCAATAACCAAAATCATGCTTGATGGCCGGGCACGGTGGCTCATGCCTGTAATTCCAGCACTTTGGGAGGCCGAGGTGGGTGGATCACCTGAGGTCAGGAGTTCGAGACCAGCCTGGCCAACATGGTGAAACCCTGTCTGTACTAAAAATACAGAAAGTAGCAGGGTGTGGTGGCGGTCACCTATAATCCCATCTACTTGGGAGGCTGAGGCTGGAGAATCGCTTGAACCCAGGAGGCAGAGGTTGCAGTGAGCCAAGATCGCACCATTGCACTCCAGCCTGGGCAATAAGAGTGAAACTCCATCTCAAAAAAAAAAAAACCCAAAAAAACCCAAAAAAACATGCTTGATACCTTGATACCATTTTATTTTATGAAGAAAAAGGGTTAAGTGAACTTCATTTCTAGTTGGTTGCATAGATTAATCAAACTCCCCCTCTCCCCAAACTATCCAGTGAGTTTAATCATCTCATATTATTGCTTCCAGGTGGCAAATGCTTGAGAGTATCTTTATTATCCTTAAATGGTAAGAAAAACATTCCTGAAAATACATCTCTCCCTTTTCTTCCTCCCTAGGTAGGGATAGGGCACCAACATACATGCACAGAGCTTAGTTAACACATCACAAAAAAATATATATATATTGCCAAAAAATATTCAGTGCTTTCTTGTGAAAACAGTAGCAAGTCCCTTTGGACCACAGCATTGAAACTGTTCCACTAAACCTTTAATGTGAATTTGCTCAATGGGACTGGGCATACAGGTGTAGAACAATTATTAGATTTGGTATCTGAATGAGCTCAGGTTCCCATTAGAGCTTGACTGCTTCAATGACCCCATTATTTTGCTTCCACTGCTCCCCGAACTATCAACTTAATTATTCTGACTAACGAAACATTTAGGACATGAATTTCTGATTTGGTTTAAACCATATGGGACATCTAAAAGTGCTCACTTAAAAAAAAAATCACAATACAGAAGAAATGACTATGAAGATATGTTAGAAGCTTAAAAGTAGGGCAGGGCCAAGATCCATGCTGGGCACACAGATACTGTACTTTCCTGGAATGGCACTTCTGTTTGGATGACTCCTTGGTACCTGTTATACCTTAACAATTTTACTCTTTCCCTGGAACACTCAAAACAGAAATAATTAATTTAGTAGAGAGGAGGGCATAGAAGGGGTTGAAGTAAAATCTTGTGTTCCCTGCCATAATACACTCGGATCTTTAAAATAGTTAAAGTTCAGAAGGGCAAATAAAATGCTTTGCAGAGCAAGCCAATTACAGAGATTCTTTGGCAAATAAAGAAAAAGAAAAGTCAGAAAATGGGACAAACTTTTGAGTTGATGTGTATGGAATATGGCCTTTTATAAGTGGAAAGTTAAGGCCAAATTATATTTCTTATTAAAAAGCATTATCACCTTTAAAATTTTAGATTTTGGCATTAACTGTGGCCGAAGTGGCATAACAGCAAGCTATGTACTGAGTCTATGAAACAGACTATTTTGAAACAGAAATATACTGATCTTGATGTTACAGTTGCTTCATAACTGGTTTCCTTAAAAGCAGCTCCAACATTATGGGTATTTAACACAATTACTCATTATTTCAGTTTATATTAATGATTATTGAAAAGTTATACGTTTATCTACAGGAAAAGAAGGCATTAAAATATTACTTGTCTGTAAAATTTTACAGATGCTGGTTTACTTCTCATCAGTGAATGCATTTGTCTTTAAAAAGAATGAAACTGACATCAAAATGGTCCCCCTTGCCCCTTGCCTCCCTTCACTAATGATATGTAACGGCTGCTGAGCCTGCAATGAACGTGTTTATGTCCAGTCATATTCCCATCATTTTACAATCCAATCTGATTCCTTAAAAAAAAAAAAAAAAAAGGAAGTCACAGGAGACTAGCACAAGTTCCTGCTTCAAGGCATTCTCTGACATCAGCCTTCACTTCGTACTTCTGCTCAAAGTACCTGATTTGACAAAGTGCACAGAAAGTCAGAAGACAAGCCTCTTCACCTCCTCTCCAAAACTGTCTGACAGGAGTCAACAATGATTCTTTCACAAAGCTACAATCTAACAGTTTTAGATGAAAGTCCAAGGGGAAACTTTCTAGCTATACCTTACAATATTTTATTAAAGAAGGGTGTAAAAATGCATTTGCCTCAGTGGGGCTATTTTCCTCCTCTGGTTCAACTCAATCCATTTTAACAGTTGGCAGTTTAAATAACAGAAGTTACAGGCTGCCATGCACAGACGCTTTGCATGCCATATGAAAGCAAAGGATTCGGAGATGGAAGCAAAAACGGAAAGATGAAAAAAAAAAAAACCAGCCTCTATTCTATAAAAGAATTTCTTTAATAACAGCAGCTAGGTAAAATTTCTTTGAGCTTGTATCCTTCTCCTACTGTTTTATATAAAGCAGCTACCATACTTGTCTTCCTAGGCTATATCTGACAGACTGTCAAAAGCAAACAACTTTTCCCCTTATATTGCAATAATCATCTACTGTATTTTTAATGTACTCAAAACAAATTTTCTTATTATACAATAACGGTGACAATCCTCCCTATATTCCCAATGTAAAATGATATATTTTAAAGACGATAATCATAAAAGCAGCCTATCCATAACTACTATTTTTAGGTTAAATAAAATATCAACATTTTTTATTCATGTTTAGGTTAATGTGTGCAATTCAGCTGTTTGCAATATTTACATGGAATTGAATATATTATGAGAAAACTTGAAAAAAGCAAAAGAGCCAAGTTTAAGACTGGTTCTTTCTTGGGTGGGTTTTTATCCTTACTGGCCACCTATTATTACCTTCATCATATAACATTAAAGAAAAAACAGAGACTTGGTGCTAGCTGGAGGATCCCATTATTACCAATGTCTCTGTGCCCACCAACTGTGACTTACTCGGTTTTGAACGTGCACTATATTATCATTTAGAATCAAAGTATGTATATTTTTATAAAATGTGCTGTGGTTACAAGGATTAATAGATACAACATAATTCATAATCTGAATTCTGACACATTCAGATTATAAATTGATTAGTACAGAGGAAGAGGAGGGATTAGGTTCTGTCCTTGCATTTTGATATACATAAGCTAATTAAATATAACCTTGTACATATAAACTAACTTTGCTAGCAATGGCAATGTCTGTATCATTAAAGGCCAATGATAAGTACATCTTCTGTAGGCCAAATCTAAGGGTTTTCTCTTAGGAGAAATAGCTCAGAAATAATTAATATATAAGAAAATACATAAAGTGCCTTCCTGTTGAACAGTGAGAAACAACTCTACTCCTCCTTGGCTTCCCCCATTTTAGATTCCCTGGCTTTAAAGCACACTAGAGAGGAGATTAACTGATATTTTGCATCAAATGACTACCTTCCCTAAGTATCTCCAGCTTCTACAGCATTTTTTAATGCACTATCACATTATGCATTCTGAGATTTGGTACAGTTTGTTCTCTCTTTGTCTATCATTTACAAGAGAGTGAAAGCTAGACACAATTCATCATAAACCTGAAGACTGATTATCCCCACACTTTTTCTTTTCTTGGACTAAATACTTCCAAATTCATTCATCTCTCATCATAAACCTGAAGACTGATTATCCCCACACTTTTTCTTTTCTTGGACTAAATATTTCCAAATTCATTCATCTCTCATCATAGAGTCAAGCAGAAAGGAGTTTAGATACCACAGCAGTTCTCAATTCATGCACATTAATATAGTGTTTTAAAATATATATAAAACATATTTATACAAAGACCAGAGAAGAACTGAACACTATACATACATACATATATGTGTGTGTGTGTGTATATATACATATACACATATGGCCTTCTAATCATAAGGCCTTCTAGTATATCTATCTATCTATCTATCTATCTATCTAATATATCTTCTAATATATATATATATATATATATATTAGAAGGCCTTATGAACTTGTATAATAGTTTGAGGATAATCAATGGAACATAGAATTTTAGAGCTGACAGGAAATTTATGAATTATTTAATTGAAATCCAACCCTTCATTTTAATAGACGATGACACTAAGTTCCAGAGAACAGATTTAACTTGTCATAAATAGTCTACACAACAAAGATATGAAACTGAGAGGCTTCAATCAGAGAATGGGACATAACGTAATGAACCACATAACCATAATTATTCTATCATTCAATTATTGGATAATAATATAATTAAGCTTTGATAAATTATATATTTATGAAGAAAGATAGCAATACCATGACAGACCACGATCATCTGGTGATCCCATATAATAATCACTCTATAGAAGTAATTAGAGAATAGCAGTAAGTTTGAAACTTTTGTAATTTTATAATAATACAACATTCAGGAATTCAGTTATTTGGTAAGGAAAAGTTCACCGGATCCTATAATCTGC
Source organism: Pan paniscus (assembly GCF_029289425.2). Lineage (NCBI taxonomy): Eukaryota > Metazoa > Chordata > Mammalia > Primates > Hominidae > Pan > Pan paniscus. The sequence continues at coordinate 97,190,190 of NC_073272.2, read as the reverse complement.
ATTTTGATGGGCCTGAACCATATTTATATCACGCACTATCCACAAAGTCCTTAAGTACACATTTATACAAAGACCAGAGAAGAACTGAACGCAATTATGTGGACTAGCACCTTGGAGAGATGAACTTTGGGATGGATGGATGGATAGCTATGGCTATGCATATACACACATGCATATATATTTACATGTAGGTACAGACATATATGTTCGATGTTTGATACCACATCTTTATTAAAAGGTATAAGACATAGTTAAGATTGAAAAGTGAAAATCTCTTCTGATAAATGCAAGTTAGAAAATCCATCTATACTGCCCTCTGTGGTAACTTCATCATGGTCCACATTGTTGATAGAAGCTCAAAGCTGCTGATATCATGTTAATATTCACTGTCATTGCTTTTGTCAATCTTTGTCCTTACCTTAATTTTATTTATATATGGTATGTGTTTTAGCATTCCAGACACTGTCTGCAGGGTTTTACAGTGAGCTGGGTATTTTAATTTAGGTTGATTGGTAATAAAATATCATTCAAAGCCAACTGTCAGGTGAACAAGTTAAATGAAAGCTCTGTCGCATAAAGTCTCTCTTTCCAATTATTCTCTGGAATTTAAATGAGCAAAACGTCATCAACAGAGGTCTTTAGAACTCGAAGAGAAAGCAATACTTTTTTGCATCTATTCTTTATGCCACCTACTATTAGGGATCTCTTTGCTATAAAATACCATTCCCTTCACTGATTTCAACTCTATAATTCTTTTGCTGAACAATTATCTCCTCATCCAGCTTTCTTACTCATGCAAGCCACAAACATAGTGTGACTAGAGTAAAAGGAGATAAATGTTTTTGCATACATGGGTTATAGAAAGAAATCACATTATGGCCACATTTCCCATTTCTAGGAAATTTCCTTTTTCCTCCCAGATGTTCTCCTTTCCTTTTGTTACACAAGACAGTTTTCAAGTTAATCTTTCTAGAGATTCATACCAGCAGCTATTTTGCCCCCACCTTAAAATATTGGTTATCATGTGGTGCACATTTCCAATATCAATATTTAAGCAGTCATACAGAAGCTAGTATTGTGGTCATCCCAATTCAGTATTCATAATGTTAAGTGATGAGTTAGAAAACTTTCTCAGAGTTAATATCTTATTGTACCAACCACCCCTTGATGCTTCTTCCATTTTACACTCCTTCTATTTTGTTATTTATGATTTTCCAAAAACTGTCCTTGTTTGTGTTATCTGACATGTCATGATACATTACATTCCCAGTGTTATTGGTCAGCATGCCAATAACATGCTCCCCTTTAAATAAACCCTCAAACAGTTTTATCAGCTCCTAACTTTTATTTAATTGAAATTATTAAAGTAGTAGAAAATCTTGCTTCATGTTTGGATTCTACTCAAATTGTTTGTATAATTTTGAATTGCTTTGTATCAAAATTTCCAACCACTCTTTTTTTTTTTTTTTTTTTTTGAGATGGAGTCTCGTTCTGTCGCCCAGGCTGGCATGCAATGGCGCAATCTCCACTCATTGCAACCTCCGCCTCCCAGGTTCAAGCGATTCTCCTGCCTCAGCCTCCTGAGTAGCTGGGATTACAGGCACGCACCATCATGCCCAGCTAATTTTTGTACTTTTTAGTAGAGATGGGGTTTCACCATGTTGGTCATGCTTGTCTCGAACTCCCAACCTCAGGTGATCTGCCCACCTCGGCCTCCCTCCAACCACTCTTATAAATAAATTTTATAGCAACAATATACAGTTTTTTAAATGAGGAAAAAAGCAACACACTTGTCTTTTTAAAAAGATCTTTCTTAAAAATATGCTGCTTCCTACAAATTTATTTTATATGTTTAAAACTATACTATTCTCTATAACACACTGAGACTAGCCACTTAAAAGGCACAATGGAACAAGGGAAGGACCACTGTCCTGGGCTCGGAAGAGGACTGCCTGCTGAACTGATGCTTAGTTTTGTCACATCAGAATAGGGATAATATTTCAGACTTCAGATGGTTACTACCAAGATCAAGTGAAGTCCCCTTTGTAGAGTACCAGGCAAAGATCTGTGGTACATAGTAGATCTTCAGTTCATTCAGCATATTAGCTGCATATAAATCTGAATCTTAGCTGCCTGGACTTAATAAACACATCTCAATGTACCAACTATTAACTGACAGGTAAAGGTCAAGAAAGAGCTATTGAGTAGCTATTGAAAGGTAGGGAGGCAGAATAAATAAGGCAATCACAGGCTTAAACTTTCTGTATTCATTTAGTGGAGACAAAGAATTCAGGTTGTGCAAGGATTTAAAATGCAGATTGTCAGGATTTATAAGGAAAAGATTTATTCTTTTCTCATTACTATAATAAACAGTGATCAAAAAATGCTTCATCAGACTTACAGTAGATAAAGAAGGGAAGTACAACTTCAATTAAGTCCTTGATTTATAGATAATGTTGCAACATCACAAACAATGAACATCATATTCTACCACAATCTATTTACCAAGATGTGTGTAGTTAGTATGTGTTTTAGGGGTGTGATGGGGAGTCATTTTTCATTGTATTCTTTTCAAATTAGTATGCATTTAAATCACTGTTACAGAGAGAAAATTCAAATCAACATTAAACTTACATTCTTTCAAATCCTCTTTCAATAGATGTCAACATACACACATTATTATAGATACAATCAGCGTTTATATACTCTTTTGTGATCTAATTCTTTCACTTAACATTGTTTTATGTATACATTTCCATGAATTGTCACCTAACGGCACCACCTTGAAATTGTACCTGTTTCTCTACAGCTTCTCCAACACCTCACTTAGTGCTTAGCCATCACAATACATATATGTCGCTACCTGTTACTTTGCTGTTGTATTTCTTTACTTGCCAGTGAAAAATGTGTTTTTCCATGTGATGATTTACTATGTAAAATTTTTTACATGTAACATTTCTCTCTTCACCTCTTTCTTTTCCCTATGTGAAACGTGTGCAGGCCCTTCAAACACATTCTGCCTGATATAAACATAATTAAATTTGTTGACAAATTTGCTGTCACTTGTTGAGGACAAGGGCTGCAACTCACAGCTTTCTCTCTGCAAATGCTTTCCACAAAGTATTCCATGCATTGTTCTGGAATTGGATATTCTCTAAGGTCCAAAAATTCCTATAATGACAGGAACTTCACCTTCTATGTGTTTGGATCATCCTGGCATTTAATACATATATACAATGAATAAAAATAAGAAACTTGCATGATTTTAAAGTCATATAATTGGATAAATATTTCAAGAAAATCTCTATTCCTATCCTTACAAATATAAAGCATACCTTCCTGTTGCTCCCTACAAGTTATCTCGCAGAAAAAAAAAGGAAGATGTCTTACATTCAAGTGCTTAATTCCAAGGGACATTTTCCAAATTATTCTTAATAATGTACTCTCTGGAAAACACACATTAGTCTGGAACAACTTAATATGGGCTTTAGATGCTTATGATGTAAACGTACAAAATTGGGGAAGGCAGTTAAGATAATGAAATTTAACACAGACCTATTAATTGTTTACAGGGTATGACGTCATAGTACTAAGTGTTGGAGATCATTGTAAACAAGCCTTTGAAAGATTACTTAAGATTTCCCTGCAGTAAATACCTAATGAAGATCACCAATATACACATGCAAGATGAATGGAAAAGCCAATGGACCTAGTGGTATGCAAATGAGTATTTGTGGCTTGCGGAAAAAGCCTGACATTGATACTCTGATACACAGATTAAAGTGTTGTATCTCTAAAAACTTAGGTGGACATGAATGTAATATGCTCCGGAAAACTGTTAGATGACACAAAAATTAGCTCCAGTGCTTCTAGAAACACCAATGTCAGAGATACGCGTGAAGAGTTTCAATAGAATTGTTTTACAAAATGAGATAGTGGGGAGGAAAAGCAAAGTATCATACCTGAAGAGATTATTCTGCATCATCTACAATTTGAATATATCTGTATAACTAAACAAATTAAATTTCATAACTACACATTTCACTGTTTCGTCTACATTTCTAGAAGTCCAGCTACACTCAAAATGGTCATAAAACTTCTTAAAAGTTTTATTAGGAAAATGTGGGCTCACCTTATCCACCATATTTATTACAACTTTTTGAATCCAGGGTTGTATACATAGCTCACTTAGCTCACAACAATAGTAAGAGCTGCTGTTTACTTAGCATTTAGTGGATACCATGCACTGTGTTAAGTGACTTGCATATATTGTGTCAATCATTCTTAAAAGAATCCCGTACGATAGGTATTATAAAACCATTTTACAAATGAGAAGAGTAAGCCTCCAAGAAATTAAAAAGCTTGCATAAGATCATGTAGTTAATAAGTGGTGGACATCTGTGGAGTTTCAAAGTCCATAAGCTGACCCCCATACCAGATGGCATCCACAAGCACTAAGCCTGGATTTCTAGGTCCATGACTTTGACAGGAAGGTACTTTGTGTAAATGCAGGTGGAGTCCAAAGTAGGACAAGAACAAGAAGCTTTGCAAACCATTACCAGTATTACTATCTTCAATACTAATCCTTTTAATACTTTAAAAATATTTTTAAAACTAAAGCCATGAAGAATACCAAATTCATGATCAATTTAGCCTTGTGATTCTATTTTTGGTGGGAGTCACCAAGGGATGCTTTGTAGAAAGGATGGCTTTTCCTCCTTGGTTTCTCTTACAAAGCAACCATGTATCTATAGTGCATGAGTTGACCTGAATCACTTTACTTTTTAAACATGCTATTTCTTTAGAACTTCCAGGATAAGTTGTTCTGTGAGTCATGTATGGTACTTCCCTTTCCCCATTTGTTTCTGCAATGCTTCAAAGATACCCTTTACTATGGTTTGAGTGTTGGTATTCCTCTAAAATTTATGTTGAAACTTAATTCTTACTGTAGCTGTATTAAGAGGTGGGACCTTTGGAGAAGTGATTAAGTCATAAGGGTTCTATACTCATGAATGGGATTAATGCCCTTACAAAAGAGGCCTTAGAGAGCTCCCTGGCCCTTCTACTCCTTTTGCTATGCAAGAACACAGCGTTTGTCCATTTCACAATGTGAGGATACAGCAAGAAGTGCCATCTTGGAAGCAGAGAGCAAACACTCATCAGACATTAAATCTGACAGCACCTTGATCTTGGACTTCCCAGCCTCTAGAACTGTAAGCAATAAATTTCTGTCGTTTACAAATTACCCAGTCTCAGGTAGAGCAGCCTGAACAGATTAAGGTTTCAACATGCTTGGGTTTGGTAAATAGGTTTGCATTTATCCTATCCAAATGTTTATGATTTCTTGATTTCAAAAACACTGAGCATAGCCTCTGCATCCTTACACTGTAGAATGGATGAACATTGTGTCCTCACATGGCAAAAGGAGTGGAAGGGCCAGGCAGCTCTTTGAAGCTTCTCACTCAACTATTATATTTTCCAAGAGAAGAGCACTAATTGTTTTGGTCTTTCATAACAGGGAATTTTCACCCATTTTTACTTCATTACAAAGGGCCTTCTCTAGCCTGATGCAGCAGCCCGTTTTTAAACAGAAGCAGCAATCAGAATTACTTGCAATAATTCATCCTGTCTGGAGGACCCTAATCTTGTACTAAGGAAGTAGAATGTCTTCTGTTAGGATGCCAATCTCTTTCCTGAGACTGATCTGCAGAGTGTGGACCATTGTGATTACAACATCTTCCTGAGCTAATTTTTTTTTTTTCACAGAATGGTTACCAGTCACTCCTAGATCCCTTTTTCAAGTTTGAAACTGAGAAGGCAAAGCCTGCCAGCCTGTGAATGCAGCCTAGCTTCTTTCACTTTCATTTTTCACTAAATGCTTTACCGTATCCACACGAAGCTCATCTGCCACTTCTCGGCCCACTCAGGAGCCTCACGAGAGCTTCCTGCAGTAGATCCCTGGCAGCTTGGCATTTCACTTTCAGTGAACTCAGAACAGCTGAGTGTAAACTGCAAACTCTCCTACTTTAGTTTCCTTAATTTTTTTACTGAGGCCTCAGAGTAATTAAACTGATAATGTATGGAGCTGAGAAATATTAAGTGTAAAATTATCTGCCAATTAAAAAAAAGCAAGCTCCATGCTATGATAGTTTTTTCTTTTTATTAAAAAATTCACCCTTCCTCACAGTGATGATGAAAAGTAAATAACATAAGCCTACATTTAGACATGCTACTGACCTCTCATACCTCTGAAGGGATAAAACTGAAGGATTAATCTGCCAAACATCCTAAAATGCATCTACTTTCATTGTCATCATTCCCTCCAATTGGTCTCTCCAGGTTGATTTGTAATTCTATATGCCTCGTATATATTTAAAGAGCTTAATGTTTATCATTACTTCATTTTTTAAATTTTTATTTCCTACTCTAGGAAACCTTATTAATTTTTATAACACTCCCTTTTCAGATTACAAGATAAATAAAATAGATTTCTAGTTTTCTCAGATATGCTTCAATTGTATGAGGGCTTATTATAAATACAGAAAAAAAATCAATTAGCAGAATTCTAATTGGACATTTCAACAGAAAATAACAAAGATTGTTAAATTCTGTTGTAGCTATTTTACTACATAAGGGAAATATTATCCTGAGGGCTTTTTATTTTTGCCAAATACAAAGTTAATTTGTGCAAGCCAACCATACATAGATTTGGGGGGTATCTTTGTTAATTTGTACCACAAAGTGGTGGTGTTGGAGTAGGTGATAACCTTGGCATTCTCCTCATCTACAGCCTAGAAAAACACCCATTGAACTATAGGGTGTTCCCTTAATATCTACCTTAGTTTTAAGTACTGTCCTGAACACAGTTCACTTTTGTCAATTAAAATTCCTGAATATTTCCTAATCCCATAAGTAGAAGCAGCACGATATAGTGGAGAGAACACCAAATTTGGACTCAGAGAAGCTTTAGGCTCAAATTCTGGCTCAGCCTCATGCAAGCCAGGAAATTAGGAGTAAGTCACATGGCCTTTCTTAATTTTTTTTTTTGAGAGGGAGTCTCGCTCTGTCGCCCAGGCTGGAGTGCAGTGGCGGGATCTTGACTCAGCTGGAGTGCAGTGGCGGGATCTTGACTCAGCTGGAGTGCAGTGGCGCGATCTCGGTTCACTGCAACCTCCGCCTCCCAGGTTCAAGTGATTCTTCTGCCTCAGCCTCCCGAGTAGCTGGGACTACAGGCACACGCCACCATGGCCAGCTAATTTTTGTTTTTTTTTTGTATTTTTAGTAGAGATGGGGTTTCACCATATTGGCCAGGCTGGTCTTGAACTCCTGACCTCAGGTGATCCGCCTGCCTCCGCCTACCAAAGTGCTGGGATTACAGGCGTGAGCCACTGCGCCCGGCCATCACATGTCCTTTCTAATTCTCAGTCTCCTCACCTGCAAAATGAGGAGAGTAACCCTATCTTACTATGTTCACACATTTCTTGTAAGGTTCAAATAAGATATTGTAAAATTAAAGTAGTTTATAAACAGTAGTTTACCAGGTAACTATACAGTTTTATCATAATTGGCTTTCTTAACTGCAAGGTTTATTTACAGATAGACCCTCTTTCAAATGGGCTAATTTAATATATTCTACCGTTGGCTCTGTATTTCATACTGTGATCCTTTGAAAAATATTCATGGTTTTATGACTATATCCATAGTAAAAATAAAAATGTTTCCAATGCCATCTTAACAATCAGCACAGAGGCAATAGCCTTCTTTTCATTTTACATTTTCTTTCTAGTTCTGGTTCTTCAGCACAAGCCACTCTGATGATGTTTAAAACCAAAATATCAAATGACACTGTCATGATCTGGAAATGTCTGCAAGGTCCAATGGGAAGTCTTAGCAAATGTCAGAGTACCTCTAAGGCAAGGCAGATCCTCAAGATGGATAATGATTCAGGAGTTTTGTACTAAAGATACAGCAGGGTGCTGGGGAAAGGCCTGTTTGATGCTCAAAGGTTAAGCAGCACAAGTTTAATGCCTAGTAAAGTAAAAAGTCACTTAGCATTGTGATTAGTGATGCCAAATAGGTACAGGGCGATTTAAAAGAGAGACAGTCAACAAACACATTTCAAGAGGTGTCAAAATGGATATTTTCATCCTTTTTCCTTTCTCTCTGACAAGTAACTACTTAGAAAAGCCAACAACTGAAAACACATCACAGGCAGCAGTCACCTGTTTGTCAGTAGACTACTGTTGTTGAGTTGCATTTTTAAATGCATCACAGTGGATGATAATTCACAGACATTAAAGGAAGAGAAATCCATTAAGAATGGTCCTACTCATATGTCTATCACTGGCAATTCAATTGTTGATTTTTCTTTCAAAGCAAAACAAATACATGTACCAAGACAGTACAGAAACCTGGAAGAGGAATTGATCCAAGTCAGTGATACTAAATGAAATGACACACATCATTAAATACGGCAGATGCCTAGTGATAAGCACTAAAAGAAGGGGGTCAAAGCGATATCCAATAACAACAAAATAGTCTCAGAAGCAGAAAACTTAAAGGTTCTCTCCCCCTTCTCCCCAGATGCTTCAGATAACTCTAGGCAATGCTGAAATGCATGGTAATGTGTGAAAATTAGCCATCCACATTCACGATATGAAGTACATGTAATGGTTAGCATATGAAAATTCTTGTTAATGTAATGGTCCATTCTAGGATATGCAGTATAATTGGAGCTGGACTTAAGGATTTCTCATGTGGCATCATCATGGTCTCAAGAAGAAAGTGAAATCTAAAATGACACATTTGGGCTGGGCACGGTGGCTCACGCCTATAATCCCAGCACTTTGGAAGGTCGAGGCAGGCAGATCACCTGAGGTCAGGAGTTGAAGACCAGCCTGGCCAACATGGCGAAACCTCATCTCTACTAAAAATACAAAAACTAGCTGGGCCTGGTGGCGGGTGCCTGTAATCCCAGCTACTCAGGAGGCTGAGGCAGGAGAATAGCTTGTACCCAGGAGGTGGAGGCTGCAGTGAGCCGAGACTGAGCCATTGCACTCCAGCCTGGGTGACAAGAGTGAAACTCCATCTAAAAAAAAAAAGACACAGTTGGAAAAGAATATACACATTAATATGTTTTTAAATCTGGCCAGAGCATGAAAGAATTTACAATTTACTCTCACAGCTAACTGGCTGTTGAGGGGTATACGGTAGTAGCCATCTGAGGTTTATACATGGTAGACTGCAAGCTACTGGAGGACTTGTATTCTATATCTTTGTATTTCTTAATACCTAACATGGCGCCTGCCACAAAGCTTGTGGCCAAAAAAAGTAGGTTGAATTAAACTTACAGAAACTTTGCTCTCATGGGCCTTAAAGTCTTGTATACAGATGGGAAATGATCAAATGGCAAATGAGTAAAAACAGATGCTAGAAATGTAGATGAGAGGTGGCAGGGATCTTTTTAATACTTGTATCTCTGGATCTAGTGCTGTTCCTGGCATATGGGTCACCTTCAGGAAGTGTTGAGATATCAGTGTGTCACACAGAGACCGTGAAATTTGATCTAGGCCTTGAGACGTGGGTAGGATTGGAAGAGGTTTGCTCCCAACCCTTCTTAACAGCAATTTCTAATGGAACTAGAGAGGGACATAGCTCCTCTAACCCCATACAAGTTTATATGTGTCTCTTCTTTCTTAAAGCATGATGTCTTTTTCCATGAAGTGATATCTATCCCAATTTCTGGTAGGTCAGGATTATATAAATTGGGGCTGGAAGTCGGACCAGAGGACAAATGCCAGTGAACATCTGCCTTGCTAGAGACTATAGCTACTTTTGACTTTGAATCTTCATGGTTTTATATTGTCTGTATTTTTTTGGTTAAATCTTTACTTTGTTTTTGATCATTTTAATTCAACAGATATTTACCATGTCTACCGTGTACATAGAAACGAAAAGTGAACACATAAAATAGACATGTAAGACTACACTATGAATGCTTTTAGCATTTTAAGAAAGTTTTGAATGCCTATATTTACAGTAAAGAATGTGAGTTGTGGTGACTCTTGTTAGGGATTTTTTTCCCACTATCAGACTTTTTTTTTTTTTTTGAGACGGAGTCTCACTCAGTCGCCAGGCTGGAGCGCAGTGGCATGATCTCAGCTCACTGTAACCTCCGCCTCCTGGATTCAAGCGATTTTTCTGCCTCAGCCTCCCGAGTAGCTGGGTCTACAGGCGCGCACCACCACGCCCAGCTAATTTTTGTGTTTTTAGTAGAGACAGGGTTTCACCGTGTTGGCCAGGATGGTCTTGATCTCTTGACCTTATGATCCACCTGCCTTGGCCTCCCAAAGTGCTGGGATTACAGGAATGAGCTACCATGCCCGACCCGGACTGTTTTATATTTCTAGACCAATGCAACTGAAGGGTTCCATGACATGACAGGGAGAGTCATTTGAACTGTTATTATTTACAACTTATTACAGAAAATCAGAATTGTCTCAATATAGTACGGTAATAAATACAGATGCTCCTTGACTTACAATGGGGTTACGCCCTGATAAACTCAACAGAAGCTGAAAATGTGTAGCTGATTGGGAGCTACGCCTCAATGTTGCTACCCAGCATGATGAGAGATGTACAATTTCTACTTGAATGCATAGTGCTTTCACACCATTGTAAAGTTGAAAAATAGTTGAACCATCATAATTCCTAACTGTGTACAGATATAATTTTGATACTGAGTCTAATATAACACAGGTGCTGTAGTCTATAACCCCCAATTTGACACTTTTGAGTTTGAAGTAGCCTGTTTTCATTTGCATAATATTTATTTGAAAGAAATATCACTCTTATTTTATCTATCTTGGTTAGATGTAAGATTTTCTTTAGAAAAGTTTTCTCTGTGTTAAAAAAAAAGAGAAATGTTTGAAAACCACTGCTCTAATTTCTTCTTCCAAATTGTTCCCAGAGGTCTCTTTCTAAAACCCAATTTCATCATGGCCCTCTTCTGCTTAAATCAGTGGATCGTACATCATATAAAAGTTCTAACTCCTTTGTATGAGACCCCTTACTGGCTGCTGGCCAACCCCCCAGCCTCATCTCCTACCTTGCCTCCTTCTCATCCTAACCAAAACCACACGGACTTAATTTTTTGCAGTTCTGGGACTTTGGCTTAGCCTTCATTTCTCCTAACTTTTTAAAGCATTGTGCCTGATCCCTTGGATCCTCACTACACTGTCCAGTTTCTTTGTCCTCTAGGAAAACCACTTTTTATCCTTCAAAGTTCACAAGCTAAATATAAAGCCTTCTTCAACAAAGAGTTGGGTCTTCCACTGCATTCACCCAAGCACCCTGTATGCACCACCATTATCTAACTCAACAAACTTTAATGTGTTTCTTTGTTTCCATCCTGGTCTCCCCAACTAGACTGTGAGTTATAAGAGGACATGAATGTGCCCTTGTCATGTCTTTGAATTCCTGCTACTTAGGACATAATCTCTTTCGTAGATGTTAAGTAATATATATTTGTTGAATAAATAAAAAGTGACTAATTCAGAATTCATGATAGTTGTCTAGGAACTAGCATTGACATTTACCTTGGTTTAGCAAACTCCTTCCCCATAGATAATAAATAGTATAACTAACATGAGTAATATTTAAAATGCTTAAGAGAACAAACTTTTCAAATCCCCTCAAGTACTTTATAAGCTTCAATTTACATACAGTTGATATGCCAATTATAATTTAGCTGTATTTGTTTATTAAGACTGGGTCCTTAAGGACACCTACTAGGCAATGGTTTGGATGACTGAATCTATTTAACTTAGTTTGAGCTCCTATGCATCCTAAAAATAAATTAAAAAGCATTTCCTTAAAATTATTCTATAATTCAAATAATTTTCTCAAAATCAAAATGGCCTTTCCAAATTTGCAAGATGCTTTATTAACTACTGTTTCACTTCGTTTTATACTACTACTTAAATACATTTATTGTTACTTTAAGGATTAAAACACATCCCCAAGAGTCTTGGCAGAGACATTCTATGTTATAAAGCCCCAATTCTTTCGCTCTTGTTGCCCAGGCTGGAGTGCAGTGGCACGATCTCTGCTCACTGCAACCTCCGCCTCCCAGGTTCAAGTGATTCTCCTGCCTCAGCCTCCCGAGTAGCTGGGATTACAGGCACCTGCCACCACACCCAGCTAATTTTTGTATTTTTGGTAGAGATGGGGTTTCACCATGTTGGCCAGGCTGGTCTCGAACTCCTGACCTCAGGTGATCTGCCCACTTCGGCCTCCCAAAGTGCTGGGATTACAGGTGTGAGCCACCGTGCCTGGCCTAAAGCCCCAATTCTTTGAGATGAAATTGTACAGGTCCTCTGCCGTCTACCATCTCCTGTTTATTCTCTTCTATGTATTCTGCCGCTCCCTACAACTAACCCTAGACTCCAGTTACACCAACTCCTTCCCTATCTTGAAAGATACAAAGTCTTTTCATGATACCATGTTTTTATACATATTTTTCCATTCCTCTGCAATGCCCTTTGCATACTCACAACTATGAATTAATCGATGAACTCCAATATCCTTTACCCTACAACTCAAAAGGCAGCTTCACAGTGAAACATTTTGGGCTTCCTGAGACAATGTTAGTTGCCCTGTTTTTCTGTGTTCCCATAGCATTTTGTTGAGACAGATAATTTAATATTTGTGACACTATAATTGTATATTTATGTCTACCCCTATTTAAATGACGTTTTTGAGTTCAGAGACTGCGTATTATTCATCTTTCTATCCCCAGCATTTAGGATTGTATTTGGTACAAAAAAGGTACCTGTTGTGGGTTGAACTGTGTCCCCCGAAAATACATGTTGAAGTCCTGACCCCTGTTACCTATGAATGTAGCCATATTTGGAAATAAGTTTAATCCAGTGACTGGTGTCATTAGGGGAGAGAGATTTGAGGGCACACAGAGGTAAGAAGGCCATGTGACAATGGGGGTAGAAATTGGAATGCAAGGAATGCCAAGGTTTGTTGGGAACCAACAGAAGATAGGAAAGAGGACAGAGACATGGAACAGATTCTCCTTCAGCGCCCTCAGAAGAAATCAAGCCTGCTGACAACTTGATTTTAAATTTCTAGCCTCCAGAAATGTGAGAGAATAAATTTCTGTTGTTTTAAGTCACACAGTTAGTGGTAATATATTACAGCAGCTCTAGGAAACTCATACAGCACCCAATACATTTTTATTGAATGAATAAATAAATGGATGATGAACAACTTAACAGAGGAGATCCTTTTACTCAGTAGAGACTCTATGTTCAGTCCAATGAATTCTTCAAAGGGTCTAACCTAAGTTTCTCAGTCCGCATAAGAGAGAGTCCCTTGATAACCTCCCTGCATGTTTAATTCCATGATGATTCTGGCTGCAGGGAAGGGGACAGTCATAAAATCCACAGGCAACTAACTGTGTCTCTCTACCATAATTCCCACTGGGAACAGAGGGGAGATCTTGAGGCCACAGCCAAAAGATTTAGGATCATGAATGACTCACTGAAACTGCTTCTCTACCAAAGTTTTGGCTGAAGTGTTGTGCCCTAAAATGGGCCATCTAATGCTGGAGTCCTCATGAGAATGTTCCCCGGTCTGTGGTAGAATGGTAGAGTAACTGCGATTGGCGCTATTACTGTTGTTGCCTAAAAGACCTATTTTAGGGTAAGTTTGTAACAAAAATTAGAGCAATAGACACAGTGTACTCATATTTAAAACCTGGTAAGATTTTGCTTCTTAGCCATTTCATTAATGTAGTCTTTGCTAAACAAACATAACCACCATGACCATCATCTATAACCTTATTATTTACAAAAGGCTTTGACACAGAGTTTTATTTAAAATCAATATAAAATCATCTTTTACTCATTCTTTTCATTTAAAAGTTCCTTTTCTACCTTACTATCTTTTTTCCCATACTGACATTGATTTCCCTGATTTTTATCTGAAATCCTTTTCTTCATCTGTTTCTAACTTTCTTCAAGTTTTCTCCCACTCACCCTATTTACAACTACAGTCCATCATGTTCATTATAATGATGTCTCTGTAAAAATATTTCAACTCTCACCTTTGCAGCTAGCTCTTTCTTCTTATCTCCTTCACTTAAAAACTGTAGAGTGAAATAAGACACAAAGTTGAAGGTAAAAGAAGACTGCATTTCTTAAAGGCTGCCATATAACATCTTTCCTGAAGAATGCAGACCTAGTTTGCAGCCAGTGGGTATGCAACTATTTCCTTGTGGGCACTAAAGTTATCACCATAATGAAGCAATAGAACTCAATGAGACCCATATTCTTTCTTTCTTCCAGTGATGGGTTTAAGTTAAAACAGACACAGATGAGTAATGACAGGGTCTAAATCCAGAAAGAGAAATATATTAATGATGCAGACACTAGAAACACAGACTGTAAACCACCAAAGAAACACACATACCAAATGTTCCACCAGCCTGTTTTTTTTTTTTTTTTTAATCTCTTCAGGAAACCCTTGGCTAAAGCCAATTCATAATACTTGGTCTGCTGGCAAAACCCAACATGAACAGTAAAGACCTACAGCTGCCTTGTTGAGAGATGTCTATTAGGTTTATAGTCGCTCTTGGTCTGGAAGACCTGTGTAGAGTAGACTAGTTTGTGGGCCAGCGTTGAGACACCAGGCATTATTTTATTTTATTTATGTAGTACACACTTATAGTAAGTGCTATCACTTACTTTGTACCAGGAACTAATCTAACCACATAACAAATATGAATAAGCTTATTCTTCATAACCTTGGGAAACATATAATCTGATTATCATTTTACAGATGAGGAAAATGAGGCACAGAGAGGTCAAATAATTTGCCCAAGTTATATAAGTTGCAAAGCCAGGATTCAAATGTAGGTATTCCTGAATCTGTAGTCCATATACTAACCATTATTCTATCTTGCCTTTCAGTGAGTTCCTGAAGCTTCTAGACTAATGTGAGTCCAGAGCAGGTTAGGTCTTTAGCCTTTCTCATTTTATTGGATTATGGGTTCATTTCAGGATTCCATCAGCCTTCACGATTTATTCAGTGTATAAGGTATGGGAAAGCTTATAGCAGATGCTGCTGAAGTTATATATGGAATGTATGTAGCCTTTGTCCTGTGAGAATTTAACAATGAGTTAAGCATAAAGGCCATATGTAGACCAGAGAAAAACTTAAGGATAGTTACAAAGCTTTATATGTATCAAGAGATTGCTCAAGCACTGAGAGGAGAGGTAGGAGGGGATTTGGATTTCTATGCAAAAATTCCCCCATAGGTTAGAAGTAGTATCTGTGAGGCAATCACTGGACGTGCTGCTATAGATCATATATATCTGCTTACAGAAAGATGTACCATTTGAGGCTGGTTTCTCTGGCTGACTTTGCTGTTCTAGCCATCATGACAGCAGAACCAGCTGTTAGTTGAACTACACACACTGTTGTAGTGTACCAAACAGAGGCTGGAGAATATGAAAATGAATGTGAATATGTATACATATTATGTATATGAATACATACATACGTATATTAATATATGCACATACATATACAAGGTACATATACATATATACACATGTACTAGTGTATGTCTATGTATATAACTAGAAATTGTTGAGTTTAGTATAAACCAGGTATGTGCTGAGTGCTTTACATGAATTATTTTATTATCACATCAAGCCTGATAGTGAGTTATTAAGTAGGAAGAGTCAAGATACAAACCCTGGCTGTCTGGCACCATTGCCATAAAATCTACTGCTTATCATTTGAGTTAGGCCTTAAGCTTTCTCATACTTTTTAAAAACTGTTTTGCCTTTATGCTTTCCCAGCCATTTTCTTCTTCTTCTTCTTCTTTTTTTTTTTTTTAACCTACTCACTGCATTAAGTTTTTTAAAGCCAGCCAGAGAACACAATCAATAATTTGGTAAAATGTCAAAAGCTGCAATTTTATCTTTCAGCATTGGGCTACACTGGACTTGAATACTTTTCCCTCTTAGCATTTCTATTTCAGGTTTAAACAACTGCTGCATATACAATATCCCCAGTAAAACATCCATTGTGTTTGTAATTAAGGGGGTATTAGAAGTTAAAGGCAATAAAATACATCATTTCCATGCCAAAAAAATTCTTATCAATACAGAGTATGACAAAATGTCTGGTTTATTGGCTTATCTGTGGTATGTGAACAACATCCAATTCTCTGTTATGTTTAACAAGGAAAAAAATCAAATGCTAAAAAAAGTTGTGAATATTTAATTATCTTAATTAGGGTGTATTTTGAAGCAATTCATTTCGCATCCTTGGCACAATGTGATAAGCTGATGCAGGTGTAAGGGAAATTGTACAACCAAAGTTAAAAATACATTCAGCACACAAAACAGTAGAATAATATAAATCCTTCTTCCTTATTATAAAGATAAATGCAGTATTGTGGGCTGAACTGTGTCTTCCCCAAATACATATGTTGAAGTCCTAACCTGCAGTACCTCAGAATATAACAGTATTTAGAGATAGGGCCTTTAAAGTAGTAATTAAGTTAAATCTGACTGGTGTCCTTAGTACACAGAGCATAGAGACAGAGGGATAGTCACGTTAGGGCACAGTGAGAAGGGCCAAGGACAGAGGCCTCAGAAGAAACCAAACCTGCTGACTCTTTGATTTTGGACTTCTAGCCTCCAGAATTTTGAGGAAATTAATTTATCTAGCTTAAGCCACCAAGTCTATGGCATTTGTTGTAACTGCCCTAGCAAACTAATACACGTAGTAATAACTAAGTCAACAACTATTTGCAGACCTTCAAAATTCTATGACTTAAAAGTTATTTTTCTTTTGGGTTGTTCATATAGGAACACATATATTGCTTTTCTATATGCAGTTATACTATCATTAAAACAAACAAGCAAACTCCAGCCATCTACCTAGCCATTTATTTTTGGTTTATCTTATAGTAAAAAAAGGAAAAAAAAAAAAAAAAAGAAAAATGTGTATATTCAAAAACAAAAGAGTAATGAGTGAAGAGTGAAATGAATTAAATGTTGAATTTTGAGGTGATGATTCCAGAGCATAAAAACCTATTCCTCAGAGTAGGTATTCTCAAATACAATTTAGCCCTGAAAGGTATGATTCCATCCATTTGGAAGTCCAGTACTTAATTGAAGCTGTATTACTTACTTATTCAGTTTATTAGTTTATCTGTTTTTTCCTATGTTGACTTCTTGACTTTTCATCTGAACTTTTCATGTTCTTTTCACTAAACAACTTAGTAGGGTTAAGATATCTAGCTTTTTCCTTTCTATGGAATATGGTACATAGCTCAATAAGTATTTCATCAAGAAATGAAGGGAACTTTTTTCCCCTTAAGTGGCTTTGTTAATTCCTATACTCAAAATCATTGAGTTTACAACTTAGGAGATAATGCGAAGATCATCTAGTTCACCAACTTCATTTCATGCAAGGGGAGACTGCTAAGGCTCGCAGAGTCTTAGTGATCAGATCACGATCACACAGTTACCAGCTAGAATGAGTCTTCTGATCTAAGTCTATGCTCTTTCCATGATCCTTAGCTGAGTCAGTGCTACTTTCACAAATCACAAAGTCAGAAATGTTTCACGCACAACTATGGAACAGTTGACTAATTTTCCAGACTTTGAGGTATAATTTGTTGGCTCTCATCTTCACAATGCCAGTCTGGAGAATAAGGAGAAGGCAAAAAGAGATTTCTTAAAAGTCTTATGAATTAAGTTATATGTAAATAGCCAGTATGGGAGACTTCATACTTTGGGAATAATCAGAGTGAGATATCTACCTAGATCCTCCTAAAAATAGTATTACAGAGGAAAAAAGGAGAAAACAACCAATTATAACATTCCTGCTTTACTGAATCATAATAGTGCAAATTTTATTTAATTTTAATTTTTAAATTTAATTTTAATTTTTTTTTTTTTTTTAAAAACGGAGTCTCGTTCTTGTTGCCCTGGCTGGAGTGTAATGGCAGCACGATCTCGGCTCACTACAACCTCCACCTCCCGGGTTCAAGCAATTCTCCCAACTCAATCTCCCGAGTAGCTGGGATTACAGGTGTGCGCCACCACGCCCAGCTAAGTTTTGTATTTTTAGTAGAGATGGGTTTTCACCATGTTGGCCAGGCTGGTCTCGAACTCCTCATCTCAGGTGATCCACCTGTCTCAGCCTCCCAGAGTGCTGGGATTACAGGCATGAGCCACCACGCCCAAAGACTGCAAATTTTAGTTTTCAAATTCATGCAGACTACAACCAGGAAGTGATGGTAATATTGTTTATCATAACCGATAGCTGTGACAAACCTGAAGCCAGGCTTTGGCTGCCTAGTTTGGTGTCACCAGGCAAAATTGTAAAGTAGGTGGCCTTCAATCTATTTTTTCATACCTCTCCCCTGCCTCCTTAATGGCTTTTTAAAATCACCTTCTATGTTTACATAAAAATTTAGGCTAACAACGTTTCTCTTTGACTTTCAAAAAAAAAAAAGTCTTTTTAAAAACATACTTAAGCATTATTTTTAATTGTTCCTCTTTCTTAGAGGAAATTAAAAATGAATGTCCTCTGTGGATATACAGGGCCCTCATGCTACTCCTAATTCCCTAGAGTAGGGGCTCAAACAGGCCCTCTCACCAAAGACCTCTTGCTCTGCATGTCTTCTTTCATTCACCTGGCTCCTCAGTAAAATGTTCCATTCCCTCACAACCCAGAAAGTAGCCAGAGAAGAGTAGTTAAAATAAAGGTATGAAATATTGATATCATTAGCTATTCTCATTTCTATTTTACAGAAAGATCTGGTTTAACTTAATGCAGCCTGAGTTGGCAGAGGTTATTTGGGAGGTCTTTTGGGCAGAGGAATCTTCCTAATATCCCTTGTTAACGCCTCAGAAGAAAGGTTTTTAAGAACTTCACGTGACATTTAGATCTCTCCTCTAGATTTGGGGCTCAGAGTTAAGTGTCTTTGTCATATGCATGGCAGTGGGAGATGGTCATGAGGCAGAATGTAAGAAACATACCCGACATGTAGCTAAATGTTCTTAGCTTAAGAGCCCATGAGAGAAATAGTGCTCAACTCCAGAATGAACAACCAATTGTCTGAAGTCTATATATGAAAGACCAGATTGTCCCTAACTTATATAATACATATTTTATTTTTATTTATTTATTTGAGACAGAGTTTCGCTCTTGTTGCCCAGGCTGGAGTGCAGTGGCACGATCTCGGCCCACTGTAACCTCCGCCTCCTGGGTTCAAGTGATTCTCCTGCCTCCGCCTCCGGAGTAGCTGGGATTACAGGCGCCCGCCACCACACCCAGGTAATTTTTGTATTTTTGGTAGAGACAAGGTTTCATCGTGTTGGCCAGGCTGGTCTCCAACTCCTGACCTCAGGTGATCCACCTGACTTGGCCTCCCAAAGTGTTGGGACTAAAGGCGTGAGCCACTGCACCCAGCCCATATTTTATGTAATACTGTTTTTCGAAATAGCCATTCTATGTTTAAATGAAACCTTAGGCTAAGAGCATTTCTCTTTGACTTTCAAAAAGAAGCCTTTATTTTAAAACATACTTGGGGATTATTTTGAATTGTTGCTCTTTCTTAGAGAAAATTAAAAATGTAGATATGCCTATGTGCTTACTTGGAGATGTACTATAGCTCTAAAAACTATAATATTTTTAAAGAGTACCGGTAAATTATCTTGTAGAATGCAGATTTGCTTGATGTTTCCTCGTGATTAGATTCAGGATATGCATTTTTGGCAGGGGAACTGTTCCAGATTAAAGGAGGTTGAAGAGCCATGATAACTAAATGCAACATGTGGGCTGGGATTTTTTTCTTCTTACTATAGAGAATATTAGTGGGAGAACTGATAAAATTTAAATAAAGTCTATAGATTAAGTGGTAATTTATCAATGTTGATTTACCAATGTTGATAAATGTACTATTATACAAAAGAATGTTCTTATTTTGAAGAAATACACACTTAAGTATTCAGGGGTGAAGGGGCATCATGTTGCAATTTATTCTGAAACATTCAGAAAAAAATAATGTGTGTATGTGTTTCTAGAAAAAAGATTAATAAAGGAAATGCAGTAAAACATTAGTATTTGGGGAATCTGGGTGAAGGGGGTATCAAAATCTGGACTAACCTTGTAACTTTTCTGTAGGTCTAAAATTATTTCAATATAATTTTTTTAAAGCTATAAAATAGTTTGAATGTGTTTATGCACATGTTAGATTACTCCCAAATTTACATATATATTTAGGCAAGGAGATCTGAAAGGCAAATTTCAACCTGAAACTTTAATTTCTAAGATCTACTTCACAGTAAATCAAACCCAAATGCTGAAGCTATTTAGCAAGCCTGCCTGTCTACAAATTGGATCACAGTGAGGGGAATGAAAGGAAATAAATTAAATAAAAAGTAAGTTAGTCACAAAATGTTATAAATTAGAAATGTTTTAAAATTAGTTTCTTTTTCTTTTCAAATTTAGATGATAAAATATTTTATCAGCACTTGGGAAAATTACCCGTCATTTTATAAGTGGGCAGGCTCTTAATATGGGCCTTAATATACAAATAACTGCAAAATTCCAAAATACACTCTCTTTTAAAAGTAACAAATATATTAATTCACTTTATATCAGTTGCAAATAAGTTAGTACTTTGTTAGGACACGTCTCTAGTTCCTACTGTGACAAGAAAAAACTTTCACTGCAATATAATGGTTTAAAGTAATATTGGTCAATTAATTAAATCAGGCCATATTCCAGAAGACCAAGTTATATTAGACTTTTTACAGATAATTTTTAAGGTATCACTTTGCACAGAGAATACAAGTAAAAGTATACATGACACATACACAGAACCATTAATAAGAAATGAAAAAAATATTACATTGCTTTAAAGGCAATGTGAACTTGGCAGAGAAGTGGGGTTGTATTTAATCTCCAGTGCCCACATCATTGTACATTCAATTAAATTAGATTAGAAAACTGGGCCATGTCACTGAGTGCTGATGCCTTTTCATGATTCAGAAAAGCAACATGGCTTGTGGAACCCTCCTGACATGCCATTCTTTCTAGCCAAAGGCCATCCCTGCTCTTTAGAGCATATTCAGAAATGAGGCACAAAATGAAAACTCACAACAAAGAGCCGCAGAAGAGTCATGGAGAGTGAGTCATAGTGTTTGGGGCAGGCTGTATGGCCATGTAATCAGGAAAGAAGAGGGGAACAAATTCTTTAGATTAAAAATGACCTTAAAATTGTGCATCGACCAAAAATTGTGTGTGCATAGGTGCACAAGAGAGAGAAAGAGAGAGACACACACAAAATAAGAATGAATGAATGAATAGGGAATTTGACTTTGGATTGCACAAGGTATCCTCAGGTCTGCTCTTTTCTCTAGAAGGGAGTAGTTTCTGTTGTCAGATATTAGAGCATGAACTTGGACCTTTCCCAGTGGTCACATGAGCATTTCTATCAGCACTGTTTAGCCCAGACCAGTAAACAGGAATTGATGCTGAACTCATTACAACTTAGTCCCAACAGGCTTGATATTTGTGGAGTGCAAATATAAATGAGTTTCTTAAATAGGGAAATGAAATGGAACAACACAAAGATCAAACAAAGGGTTCAGAATCAGGCAGATCTGGGATCAACTCCTAACTCTATCATTTGCCAGATGTATGGCCTTAGGCAACTAATTGAACTTCTCTGGGCCTTGATTTCTTCATCTATAAAATGGGGATAATCATACTTATTCTGCAAAAATTCTTTGAGGATTAGATGAATTGACAGAGCTTGCCTCACATTGATACAAAAAAGTGTTCGTCACAAGGGAGAAAAGGTTGGAATGCCATAAACTGAAATGAGGCATGTAAAAAAGGAAAGGTTATCAACATTCAATCTGAAGGCTGATTTTAAGCACAGGCTTGCATAGAAATCCAAACAGCACCTATGCAAAGTAAGAGGTATGCTGGTCAGACTTCAACATCTTTTGTTAGGTTTTTGTTAGGTCTGTTTGATGTTAGAAGAGAGTTGCTGACACCTGTCAATTATCCACAGGTCAGTATCTAGATTTTGGCCTTGACTTCTTACCACTTCTTGTTATACTCTTCTTATTCTGCTTGTTGACATTTGTACTTCTCTTGCTTTAGCACAGCAAAAGCTAGAAGAGAAACTCTATTCAACTTAACCAGATTAAAACTTCCTGTACCCAAAGCAGGGGTTGAGTTGGACAAGTGATGTGACTGAGCTAGACAGAAGACAATTTCTTGTTTTACCATCAGTCTGAGTGGTGGTGCCAATGATCCCTAGCAAGAGTAGGGGAAGCAGGGAGAAAAGGTGAGGCATCAGTGGGCCTTCAGCTCTTTCTGACTGGGGTCCTCGCAGTTGGATCTCATTCCTTCATGTCAAGTAGAATGATGCTCATCACATGAGCTGCATCCATATTCAAATGCTTACTATAGAACAGAGTTATGAATAAGAATAATTTGGAGTTGCATGTGTTACAACTTCTTCTTAAGTTGCATGATAAAACAGATAGTTAACTTCAAGCAAACTGCTGCCTGGTATTTGAAAATAAGTGCAAGTGAGTGACACACATGAGGTCATATAGTCATACTACACAGAAAGAAATACACTCTTCCACCTTACTGCCTCACTGAGAACATGATTATAACTTTTTTTTTTTGAGACAGAGCCTCACTCTGTCACCGAGGCTGGAGTGCAATGGCGCGATCTTGGCTCACTGCAACCTCCGCCTCCTGGGTTCGAGTGATTTTCCTACCTCAGCCTCCCGAGTAGCTGGGATTACAGGCATGCACCACCACGCCCAGCTAATTTTTGTATTTTTAGTAGAGACGAGGTCTTGCCATGTTGGCCAGGCTGGTCTTGAACCCCTGACCTCAGGAGATCCACCTGCCTCAGCCTCCCAAAGTGCCAGGATTACAGGCGTGAGCTGCCACGCCCAGCGAAGAACGTGATTGTAATTTTATACTGCCTAGTGGATGGACAACTTCTATTGGCAGCGTCATGACAGCTAAATGTACTGATGGATGGTACGTGATGGTACTGTGTAGCTTAGTTAGAAAAAAAGAGTGGAGGGGAAAAAAAATCTACAAGGTTTTATGCCTGTTTATCAGTCTCTCAACCTTTTATAATTTTAAGGGACTTTAAATCTAAGACATGAGTAGCTAAAAAATGATGAAAGATGAAAACTGAAAATTAAGAGCTATATATTATTAGGTTAATGTGAGTTAGCACCTCTCTGGTAATAATAGGACAGTTTGCTTTTAGAGACTGAGTTGTGATATCAATAATTGTTAGTACCAGTATTTGACAACAAAATTCATTTGGGGAGAGGGAGGAGCAGGATTCCTTGCTTTTAGAAAAACACGATTTAAACCTCATGCAAATCAATTTTTGTGTTATTGTACTGAATTTTCCTATGATTTCCAAAGGATCACCTTATAGACTTAGTCATATAGATTGTCCATATATTAAGTCTCATTCGAATTTGACAAACTTTTCTAAGTGAATGAAAGTTGATTTTCCCCACCACTGAGAAAGAACTATACCCTTCCATTTTAACTCAGTTAAAAGTGGGGAGGAAATATTAAAAAGTAAAGAACAGCTTCTGAATTCAATTTATTCTTTTTTTCCCATTAAGACTAAGTTGAAAATTGGATATCCAATTTACCACCGAGAGGGTATTCAAATATTCCTGCTCAATCCCTCATTGCTTCTAAATTCACTCAAAGGCAAGATTATTAATTCCTCCTGACAGAAAATCAAGATTTAATGAGCAGCTGACAGCCCTTAGGAATTACGGGAGAAATTTAATATGATAGTTTTGACTAAATAATGTGCTTTTACATATATGAGAAACATATTATGCAGAATAATGAACATACAGTAAATGTTAGTTTAGCTGTTAAATCTTGGACAAGTGATTAATTTTTTAAGAATATATATATATATATTTTCATCAAACTTAAGAAAGAGCCACTTCTTTTCCAACATTGTTACCTATGCATTTTAGCAGATGGCCACAATATTTCCTCACATTCATTTTTAATTCAACTAAACAGTTATTTTGCCTCTTATTAACTGCAAAGTATGTTAGGAGATAGAACAAAATGATGTCTCTACTTTCAGGTCTTAAAATTTGGTGGATGGTGGAGACAAGATACAGAGACAACTCTAGCCCAAAGAGGAATTAAGGTGCAATGGGAGATAAACAAGGAGAAATAGCTTTGGATTTGAGGTAGCAGTGTGTGTATTCAGGAGAAAAGTCTTCATGAAGAAATCTGTGTTTGAAATGAGCCTTGAAGAGTGGCTAGGGTGAAAGTGATCAGCAAAGACATAGAGGTAGGAAAGGTAAGATATAGTCAGAGAAAAGGGCATCATTCACTTAGGATGGAGTAAAGGGTAGATAAGAGGAGTAGGGGAAAATATACACAGAAAAAATCTACTGGGGCCCAGCGCGGTGGCTCACACCTGTAATCCCAGCACTTTGGGAGGCTGAGGCCGTGTCTTTGCTATTATCATAGCTGCCGGGTACACCATGCTTGTGTACATAGTAGGTCTGTAATAAAAACTCCGGGAATTGAATAAATTGTAAAATTATTTTTCAATGCGTTAAAAAAAGTTTACTTTTTCTTAAGCCTTCTTAAACCTCTTTAAAAATACGTTAAATTGCCTTTCTAAGATGAAAACATGAAGAGAATGTTAACCCAATGATTCAGACAACTTATAGAGTGCCACCTGAAAGAATGCCACTGCTGAAGCTCTGGTAGTCTGTACAGCCTGGTGACCCTTGAACCAAAACTGTTAAAGTAACATCTTGTGGTACATGTTATAGGAAAACTGACTTTTAGTAAGTAAAAATGACCTGGCCTAAGTTACTTCTGTATAGGCTTTTAGCTTTCAGACAGCCTCCACAGGGAAGTAATATCAAGACTAAAATTGGTGTGGAAAAATGGAGATGCAGCAACACTGTGTCTGTGTACTGAGATGATTTCTGGCCTCTCCTCTCTTTAGAGGAACACTCTACAACAAACTAAAAAGAGGCTGCTAACAATCCACTTATAAGTTTCATTTTGTTGATGGTAATGACAATTGAATCACTTTGGTTTGAGATACTCTATGTCATGGTTAACGTATCACATAAAATAATATGCCTTTAAGTATGTATATTACTGATTTAATATTGTACTAGCTTTCATTTCTTGGAAAGAAGATATGTTTTCTATGCTTGGAATGCAATTTAAATAAGCCTTACCAGTCTTCCCCTTCCCTTCCAGCTACAATTTCATGTGCTATTATTTGTATCTCTAGTGAAGTGCTGGGGTGACAATTGAAGGAGTTTGACAGGGAAGGGCACTCCTTGTGCTTTTGATGAATAAGTATAACATGAAGCAATTTTTTTTCTATCAATGGTCAATAATGCACTTAGGAAAAATGTTTAACAATTATTATAATAAAGCATCAAACGATCTATTTACATTTAAGGTTTCTGATAGATCTGAGCGCGATAGAGAAATCATAGTACTTGTTTATTGAATGAATACAATGTAAATATTTCTCATTATTATTAACTTTTAAGAGAGTCAAAATACGTAGAGACATCTTAAAAATTGTTAAATAGAGGCTGTACCGGGAGCACTATACAATGGTGGACATTAAAAATAGTTCCTCCTGGGCAGGCATGGTGGCTCACGCCTGTAATTCCAGCACTTTGGGAGGTTGAGGTGGGCGGATCACTCGAGGTCAGGAGTTTGAGACCAGCGTGGCCAACATAGTGAAACCCCATCTCTACCAAAAATATAAAAAATTAGCCGGGTGTGGTGGTGCACACCTGTAATCCCAGCTATTCGAGAGGCTGAGGCAGAAGAATCACTTGAACCTGGGAGGTGGAGGTTGCAGTGAGTCAAGATCGCATCACTGCACTCCAGCCCAGGGTCGACAGAGTGAGACTCCGTCTCAAAAAAAGAAAAAAGGAAAAAAAAGTTCTTCCTAAGAATGCACTACATTTGCCATGATTATTTTCATATTCCTGTAAATTCTGTGACATTTTAAATATGGACACATACTATGTGCACCTTCTTCCATGTAGAGGTGGAATCCATTTCATTACCCCTTTAACCTGGGCTGGCCTTGTGACCTCCTTTGACCAACAGAATGCAGTACAAGTAATGATGTGTGACTTCTGACCTAGGCCTCAAGAGACTGTGTAGTCTCCATTCTTGACTTCTTGGAACATTACATGCGCCATGTAAGAAGCCTGAGCTCCCTTCTGGAGAAGCCATGGGATTTGAAATGCTGGGCTGACATTGCCAACTAACCACCAAACATATGAATGGGACTACCCTGGACCAATGGGCTGCAGTTTTGTGAGTGACTTCAGATGAGACTAGTGGCAGGAACTGCCAGGCTGAAGCCAGCCCAGATTGCAGAATCGTGAACAATGATTTTAAGCCATTAAGTTTTGGGTAGTTTGTTCTACAACAACAGATAATGGAATATACTTTCTGAGAATAATACCATTTATTGAGCCCCGCATTCTTTCTACTCTTGTCTTGTTGGTTCTTTGCACTTTTCATCTTGGTCTTAGCCTATTTATTGAGTATTTCTTGGGTTTAGAAAACACTCCCTTGTCGTTTTCCCCACCATATATCGGTTATGTTTTTGCTACTGAGTTTAGCTTATATGTTTAAGATCAATACAAGCAGAGTCTTGCATTCCAGGATACGTAATGATATAACCATCACCCACAACTCTGTCAGGGAGGTGAATTGGATTGTCTCCCTTGGCCATGGTGTCACTGATAGGTAGAATGTGTGAAAGGGCAAAAAGTTAATCCATCAGCTTTGAACCTAAAATACCATCAAGAAAGATATGCTGAGAAGTCCTGTTTCATCACACTTAACAGGTAATAGTGAATTACCTTTTCTGAGCTGGCACTCAAATAACTGCCTTCGCTTAGAGCAAAATCAGGATATGGGATTAAATGATCAAACCTATGTTGATATTTACTTACACATAATACAAATAAGATACCCATAATAGACTTGAGTTCTCCAAACAAATACTTTAGCGTGGAATTCTGGGCCTGTAGCATCCAGAATGTAGCATCCAGAATTTAAGCATTCAGATATGCTTAAACTCTCCTATAAGCCTCCACTAGGGTGTTGTCCCAGGGTCTTACCCATCCCTCAACTTGGAGCCTGAAAAACTTACTGAAGACTTTCTGACTGGGAGGTTGACATAACTTACCACACAACTGTTACAAATTAATAAGGCCGTGGAAACAGCTCTAAGATGCCTATCAAACTGCTTAATCTCATGCCTATCGGATAATGCATTTCAAATCAGCTCTCTGCTGATTCACTAACGTCATTTAGGCCTACACAGTGCTTCCAAGTAGGCTTATATGCAAAAACTACCAGAAAAACTGACCATTAACTTTCTTCTCAACATGTTGTATTAGGAGATTTCAGTATCTTTCTTTGCATGACTTTTTTGCAACCCTCATACAGTTTACCCCCCAAAAATTTTAAAGCCCAACATGATCCTAATTGGTAATTTAAATTATACATTTTTATTTCTCCTAGGAGGAAACAGAAAAATGCTTCTTTAGAATTATAGAAGGATGTTTATCTTTGTTTTTGTTACCATGTTTCCTGTCCACTCCCTTGTCCAGGGCACATAAAGGAAAAAAGATTCTAGAAAGTAATCAGTGAAGTCAGACCGCCATGGGGTATGAACAGGTGTAGGCTCACCCACACATGTGTGTGCACATATACACTATGAACACAGGAAAAGAGAACAATCACTCTGGGTTTGTCCCCCATTCCCAGCCCAAGTATATCATGGCATAGAAATGAAGATACATCTGCATTTCCTTGGAATTTGGCAGAAATGGATAGAGAGTCACAAAGGACATATTTTGGATTGTTATACCTTCCTGTTGAGTACTTCATTAATCTGTCCCCTTTTGTACACCATATGTGATATGCAGGCAATGTTGACTGGAAAGATAACTTGAGAGGATGGAAGTTTGCTTTCCTCTGTGATATGAATTTGCTTTCCCTTCTCCTAGCTTCAGTTATGGTATCACAGTACTTCTTTGTGATCTCATAATGATTCCTCTAGTATCTATAAAACTCATTTCATCCCAATTTTAAAAGTGCTAAATGCAAATGCTGCAGTGAACAAGTGCTGAGTACCCTAGTAAGTATCTAAGTGGATTGGGACCCTTGCTAAATGTAATTAAGTCTCTTCTCTTCTACTTAACCCTTGACTCTATTTTTCTTTAATTTCCTTGGCTTCCGAAACAGAATTCTAGTTTGTCGCTTAATATTTTGGAGGAAACGTCATGTTTAATTGGGAAGTTAGGTTATCCACGAGGCATGGGTGATTTTTATTGTACTTATAAGATAGTTTATTTTTCTTATCTCCCTGCTTATGCTTGCTAGCACTTCCTCAGATTTTTTTCTCTCTCCTGAGAGCTCAAGAGAGACACATGTACATATGAACATACTGCCACTAGTAAGCTCAATGTAGTTGTATAAACAATTACTTTAAAAGTCACAGAATTATTGTAAATATAACATTTTAACTATCTATAACTGATGATTAACAAAAGCACGGAAGGTCATGTATCTTCATTTCTAGAAAATATTTCCAACAAAGCTGCCACATTACTGTTTTGCTTCTAGTCTATCTTTATAGCTCATTATTATTTGTCAAGCACTTGCCTGTACAGTGTTAACATTCTGCAGCACCTACCATTTTATACATGATTGATTTGTATATTTATTTATATCTTCTAATTGGTTGCATAATGATCAATTCTCTATTAATAAGTTGGTGATTTTTTTCTTTGCGTTTTTAATTTACAACATGAGTTTTAAAACATGCAAAACAATGAAATATGATTTAAACCACTGTGAAGCTAACTATGACTTCACTTAATCTCAGCAAGTTGCTAATTACCAGAAAATTCTACTGCAAAGTTTGCAAATCAATTAAAAACTATTCAAATCTGGTTTGCATGTTTGCACAAGGATAAATGATATAGCATATTTTCTCAGCTCCTGCGAAGGTGTCTGTTCCCATTTGACATTCCCAACTTCCTGGAACTCTTCTTTGTTTAATTAAACACACATGAGCACGTGCATGGGGGTGGGAAGGGAAACCAGACAAAGGTAAACAAAACAATAGAAAACTGTGTCCATTCACCTAAGCCTTAAAAAAATGTAAAAAATTTTCACTCAGATCCTATCAGTGACTCACTACTGTACATATATTTCTATTCTGTATCCCAAATTGAGCAATTTTGGGCAAATACTTGCTAATGCGAACAGTGTACTCAGTATGACAAGGATAGAAGACAAGCATTGTCTTTAGGGATCTTTCGCTGATAGAGCAGATGGATAATCATGGGCCAGTCACTTAAATTAATGCTTCTGGAAAGCAAAACACTGTCTATCCAGTGGCATTTCTTTGCTCATTTCCTTCACTTGTAAATTCAGCATAATCCTAAATAATCTATAATGGGGTAAACATGCAACTCATGTCTTAATGGATGAGTATTATATCCTTATAACATGGTGGGGACAGTATGTGAAGTATAAATTTGTGTATTTTTTGTGGTTTGTTTTCTTATCTTCCACGGTACCTTCCAGTAGAATAGGGTCTTAAGATAGAATTAATTCAGTTACAAGAAAATAAAGAAAATTACATTTCTTATGCATCTTAGTTTACTGATTTCAGATTCATACCAATTATATATATCAAAAGACTATGATTTCTAAGCTCTTTTAAAATTAAGTGCCAAAATTAAATGAATGAATAAACAAAATAACCTGTCAAAAGAAGTTATACATATCTGTCTACACCAAGGGAGTCTTAATGTGATTGCCAGGTACCTGTTTGTTCGTCTTGTAGTATTGCTTTAAAACTAAATTATTCTGCTTTTAGAAAATGACATAGGCTGGTATCTGGCTTAAACCTAATGAAACTCAAGCGAATTCCAATTTTGAACCTTCAATTTCTTCTAGAATTTGGCTTTTAAAAACCCCAAAATATTTGAAGGTCGGTATCAAGAAAAGAGAGGAAAGACTATATTGTTTTATGTCAGAATTTTGTCACTCCTTTTACCCTTTAGAGAACCTTGGGCCTTCTGTGGAGACCTCTCTGGGAGATCTACTCTAATCATAATTGAAAATCTGACTGTATTTTTTTCAAGCTGCAATGCCTCACTGCCATTTTTATAGTTAAGGCACCACAGAGAGTGGGATGGACTGGAATCATTCTGACCACTGACAAATATTTTGTGCATTGAAAGATTCTGTGGGAGGGTAAGCTATATAGAAAGCTATTTAATTCTTTTGATCGGGTTACAAAACCAGTTGTCTTAATGCAGTGAGCAAGGTGGTGTTTTTTTTTTCTTCTTCTTTCTAAGTATATTTAACATTTAAAAATGAAAGTGGTCTGTGAGTTGTAAATGAAAACAAAACGAAAAACAAAAACTAAAGACAGACTGATTAAATATAGCTCAAATTATTCTCAGTAGTGTTAAGATACAGAATCCTAGTGGAGTCTTGAATCTATGTATGGGGCAACTTTCTTTATTCAGTGTTTTAGAGATGGATCTACTTAGATAGAAATCAACCACAAAGGAAAAGTCAATTTAGTTTATCTTCACTTTTGACTTTATTTGAGAGGGAGTTTCTGGCTAGCACAGCATCCTTTTCAATTTGTTTCAGTATAATGTGCACCAGATACACTTGATTAATGAACTGATTAGCAACTTCTTTAATTATTTTCCAGTAGTTTTTTCATTATCAAAGCTGCAGTGAATCCATAAAGTTAGTGTTCTTTAACTTTAGTAAAAACTTTATAAACAAATTTTTTTTCCTAAAAAGGATGAACAGAAAATATTAAAAATGTTTAATTTCAAAATAGGTTTCTAAGACCTCTCTTACATATAAATCCTGTATCTTTCATTTCTCTAAAAGCTGTAAATGCAAGGGATCACAAAGCTTTCACAATATAATATAATAGTTGAGATTATACTAAGCAATATAGAGAAAATTCTAGATTTTATTTATAATTCAGTAATCTTTAAGCCATGTTACGTATAGAAATGATAGAAATAAAATATTCAATAATTTAGTACAAAGATAAACCAGGCTAGATATTGGATTTGACTTCTGTTAATGACATATTGCTGCCTAATAAATTATGGCAAAATTTAATGGCTTAAAACAATAAACATTTATTACCTCACAGTTTCTATATGTCAAGAATTTAGTCTTGGCTGGGCGCGGTGGCTCACACCTGTAATCCCAGCACTTTGGGAGGCCGAGGCGGGCAGATCACGAGGTCAGGAGATCGAGACCATCCTGGCTAACATGGTGAAACCCCGTCTCTACTAAAAATACAAAAAATTAGCTGGGCGCGGTGGCGGGTGCCTGTAGTCCCAGCTACTCTGGAGGCTGAGGCAGGAGAATGGCGTGAACCCGGGAGGCGGAGCTTGCAGTGAGCCGAGATCGCACCACTGCACTCCAGCCTGGGCGACAGAGTGAGACTATCTCAAAAAAAAAAAAAAAGAAAGAAAAAAAGAATTTAGTCTTAGCTTAAGTAGTGTCTCTGGCACAAGGTCTATTATGAAGTTATAGTCAAGCCACTGATCAAGGCTTCGATTTCAAATAAGGTTCAACCAGGGCAAGACCTTCTTCTAAGTCCATTCACATGGCTGCTAGCAACCAGGTTTTCCTGGACATGTGGCCCACTCTATAAACTGCTTAAGTGTCCTCACAACATGGAAGCTCATGATCTGTGAGACAGAGAGTGAGCACAGAAGATGGAAGGGAACCACATTCTTTTCATAACCTAATCTCAGAGGGGACATCCCATCAATTTCTCCTTCTATTGTTAGAAGCCAGTCACTAGGCCAACCCCAAACTCAAAGAACATGAATACCAGGAGGCAGGAATCATTCGGAACTATCTTAGAGGCTGTTTACCACACCTAACTAACCTGTTAAAATTAAGTGAACGTATCTACTTAAATAAACTCAAGCCTTATTATAGCATCACTTAAGTGGTTTCTGTCTCTTCCCGTCTATCATGATTGCCCAATAGACATTCAAATATAAGATAGGATTTTGAAATTCTACCACTCAAAAACCTCTAATACAGAATGATGTTCAAACTCCCTAGTCATATATTTGGCCTTCCAGGATCTGACTTCTCACTCTAGTTGCACTGGGCTACTTGTAAACATTGCATGCTTTTCCATCTTTATGCCCCCTCTATCTGAAATACCTCCCTATCCTCCTAGTCCATTTTTACCTACTGACGTTTCCTACATTCATTTAGGGCCCAATTCAAATACTTTTTATGCCCTTAATGCTTCTGAGATGTCCGTAGTAAAATTCAATCCTTCTCTCCTCCATATGTCCATATAATTCAGTTTTACCTCTATTGTGAAATATGAATATATATTGTAATAAAAGTATTTGAATATATATGTTTGCTTCCTCCAATGAACTGTATGGTCCTTGAAAATAGAGATTTTGGTTCATTCAGCTTATTTTCAACCCTTACAGTACCTAGCACAATACCGTGCTTATAATTCAGCAGTAAAGAAATGTATTTTAGACTTAATTGCTTGCGTATAATTTTGTATAATTTTTATATCATCCAGGTCTGTATTGGATCCCACTCAATCTGATGACATGTTCTTTGGTGACAGAGTTTTATGAGGTTTGAGGGTACATGATTTTCAATCCAATATTTAAACATACTTGAAAAAAGTGTAACTGAACTGTTGGATTTATGGGAGAAAGGTGTGAAGCCAAAATGCTATAGAAAGAAGAGGTAAGTGATCCAGTACAGAAATTCTACAAACAGGTATTTCTAGCGTGGAATATTTGAAGACATTGGTAATTTGATATACTCTGATACAAATATGAAATTGTTATGTGTATTTTAATATACTTGTCATACCTGTACAATAGTCTACTTAAAAAGAGCTGGTCAAAATGTTGAGGATAAATTTCATGTAGTAATAATGTGTTAAGATCAGAATAATAGAATTTTTAAAAAATTTAAAAGCTGACTCATATGATATTTTCATTCCAATGAGCCAGAAGTACTAGTGTGGCTTCATATGGTCAATACTATATCTGAGTGCTTTGATGACAAGGGCTCTTCATGGAAAATTCCACATTGAGTTTTCAAGGTGAAAAATGGTCTTAAGTTTTCAGTGAGATTTATTTTGTCCTTGTCCATAAGATGCTACATATTATAATAGCTGAGCCTGAGTTAGCACTGATAAGCTTTTAAAATTATATTTCCTTATGATATACTTACCTGCATCTTCCTCTAATTCCTCATTTAGTAAACTTCTTGAAATTCTTAGAATCCTTTGATATTAAAAGTGTTCCCTTTGTGTGGTATCCCTATGAAGTATAAAGCAATTGTATCATTTACATAGCACTTTCCCTAAGGATGTGTAAAAGGTTGGAATGAAGACTCTATTCTCTGTTGTTTGTATAAATTGTGTTCACCAATGTTACCATGTACTGGGACCATAGTCTTTTAATCACTTCCTATTCTTATTCTCTATAACATATAGTACTTTAAACAATAATCAGTATATATTTGTATACTTTGTTATTTAAAAAATATAAAGCTAGATGATAGTGACCTTGGGCATGATCTATTCTTTACCAAGTATTTAAAAACCCCATTTGGCCGAGTGCAGTGGCTCACGCCTGTAATCCCAGCACTTTGGGAGGCGGAGGCAGGTGGATCACTTGAGGTCAGGAGTTCAACCAGCCTGGCCAACATGGTGAAACCCCGTCTCTACTAAAAATATAAAAATCAGCTAGGTGTGGTGGCGCGTGCCTGCAATCCCATCTATTTGGGAGGCTGAGGCAGGAGAATCGCTTGAACCCAGGAGGCTGAGGTTGCAGTGAGCCGAGATCATGCCACTGCACTCCAACCTGGGCGATAGAGTGAGACTCTGTCTCAAAAAAATAAATAAATACAATTAGAAAAAAACCATTTTATGGTATACTTTCAGGGACTTTCTGATTTTAAGAATCCAACATCACTGTTCATATAAAATTTAACTTTCCCAATACACATATCTTTTAAAATAAAATTTTATTTTAGAATAATTTTAGGTTTAAAGAAACATTGCAGAGATAGTATAAGAGTGCTCATAAACTCTGTACCCACTTTCCCCTGTTGTAAATATCTTATACTAGTGTGCTACATTTGTCAAACAAATAAACCAACATTGATAAGTCATCATTAACTAAAGTCCATACTTTATGCAAATTTCCTTAGTTTTTACATACTATCCTTTTTCTGTTTCGGGATCTTAGCCAGTATACAGCATCACATGTAGCTATCACATCTCTTTGGGCTCCCCTAGATTGTGACAGCTTCTTAAACTTTCCTTGTTTCTGATGACCTTGATACTTTTGAGGAGCAATGGTCAAGTATTTTGTAGAATGTCCCTCAATTTGGGTTTGTCTGACAATTTCCGCATAATTAGACTGGGGTTATATGTTCTGGGGGAAGACGGAGGCAAAATGCCATTCTCATTGCATGAAGAGAACATATTATCTACCTGTCTTATCACTATCTCTAATGATGTTGATCTTGATCACCTGGCTGAGGTAGCCAATTGACCTACTTTTCATCATTTTTGTTTATCCAAAAGGCATTAGAGACTTAATGAAGTAATTAGAAAATAGTCACATAAGCTATTTAACCTATTTCACCTTACATATGTATATACTAAGTAGTCAGGATTCGTGAGGATGTTAAAATTTTTCTTTCATTGTAACACTACAATAAGCTATTTATGGAGAATGTTAAGTAGAAACGATTAAAATTTTAAAATTAAGAAATAAAATTAGGGTTATTACACTGAATAGAAGTTGCCTTTTGTGCAGTTCACTAAATATATAAAATACTGATTTGCAGAACTTACATAAGGATTTTTATAGTATAATATTTATATGTATATAATACAATTTTAATCTTTTTCAATGTGATAACTGAAAACTCTCATCTTCAATTCTTGAACATGACCAAGATATTTAGTAAATAAATGATACACATAATTTATAAGAATGGGGGTGAATGAAAACCATGTAGAAAAATTTAAGTAATCCTAGCCACAAGGATTTAGGCAATGTGGAATGGCAAAAGAATAAAAATATATAAATTAAATAGAACATGACTAAATGAATGAGGTGATAATTTGTTAAAGAGATGGAAAAGCAAAGGCTGAAAAGTTTTAAAGTAAACAAATTCCAGAAAAATAAAGTAGTTAAAAACTATAGAATTCTTCCATTAAGTCAATAAAAATGCTTTCTTTTTTTTTTTAAGCAACACTGAAATTTTGTATATGTATACCCAGAGTACAACTTGTTGCAGAGCATATATACTGACTGTGAACATAAGTATTGATTCTAGAGCAAAAATCATTTGCTTTTAATTTCTGCTCATTTTGGTTGAGTTAGAATGAGTAAACTACTCAGAGGATACAGATCACTACGATTCCATAGAGAGCAATTTCCTTTATTAGAACATTGTCAAAGGAAATCAATGGTATTCTTCAGAAAATTACCAGAGTAAATTATTGTTTTTCTTCTCATTCCAAAAGAAATTAATACAAGATGACATGCAACTGTTGTGGTAAAGATTGGTTCAGGAATGAATCATCAATAGTAGTTAAGGCTAGAGGGGGAGTTTGATGTACAGCAATATATTTACATGGTCGTAAAGTGTCTTTCCACAGATTGCTTATTAGTTGAAACAGAGAAAATAATACCTATAAAATGAAGATATCAGGCAACACATTGACCAGATGATCGAAGTTAACATTACCAGTGAGGGACAGAGAGACATTATGTGTCTCCAGATGTGAACCATAAGGACATACTTTGCTTATCTAGTAGTTAGGACAGAAGTACATAACCTGAATCTAATCATGAGGTAAATACAAATTGAGGAATCTTCTATAAAATAACTGACCAGTTTTCTTCATATTTAACAGTGTATGCAATGGTATGAGGAACTGTTCCACATTAAAGGAGACTAAGAAGACATAACAACTCGATGCAATGTGTGATTCTGGACTGGATCTTGCATTGGAGGAGAAAATGCTATAAAAGGTATCACTGAGACAGTTAACATCATTGGAACATGGATGGTTGATTAGATGGAAGTATTACATTAATGATACATTTCCTGAATTTGGTAACTTTGCTATTGTTACCTACAAGAATAATCTTGCTCTTAGGAAACAGTAATTGAAGTATTAAAAATTTAAGAGGCATAACAAAATGAATGTGGCTAAATTTTTAAAATGGTGAATCTGCGCAAAGGGTATACAGGAATTTCCAAGTACTATTCTTGCAACTTTTATGTTCAAAATTCAAAAATATTCAAAATATTCATAATTACTGCAAAATGTAAAAAAAAAAAAATAGAAATAAAGATGAGTTTTGGGAACCCAATTCAGATACCTTATCCACTAAGATTAAATTTGACTAATTACAGATTAAACAGAGCAGGCAAAACCAAATTTTTTGACATCAATTTCCAGTCTCTGGGATTGCCCACTCTAGTGTCAGTCAACTGCCACGTCCTCAGACAGTCTATACAGAGATTCCCCCTGCTGACGAGGAGGAACTAATATCTTAATATGGGTTTTATTTTATGTTAAGTAAGGAAAAGGAATATTTACCAGTTTAAGATTGTTTCCATATTATGCTAGTGACTTTTACTTCAGTTATAATGAATTGAGACATTTCTTCAAACAGGATCACAAGATAAAAATAGTGCAGAGTTAAAGCTGCCTCTACTTTTGGACTTTGGATTTACTTTTTGCATTTCGTTAGCCTATTTCAAACTCTTTCCCATTCTTAATAGTTGCTTGCTGGCAAAGCCGCTTCCTTTGTTTCACATAGGCTGCTTACCTAGCCAGTGCTGGGGAGAAGCCTCCTTCTGGGGATGACACTGGGCCACAATTCAAGATAGAATCAGATTTAGTGACACTTAAGATTTGGCCTAGACTAGAATACAAAATGAAAAGTAGAAGTTTTACAGCTCACCAAACTGCCTCTGCATTCACTCAGAAAAAAATGTTCCAAAGCGTTCAAGCTAGCTTTTCAGAAATATTATAGTTGTAAAATCTGTGACACCAGTAATAGTTGTGCCAAGCACGAGTTTTATTTTAGTAAGTTGTTTACCTATGCCAATATTTAAGTGTACTTCTGTGCAAAAAGATGTGGATAATAGTTCTCTTTATAGAAAAATCAATGTACCCAAATAGTCGTAAAATATCACAGTGTGTACATGCACATGCATTATGCAAGTACAAATAGATCTACATTGTGCCAGATGTGATCTAATCATCCTGGAAGCTCTGTTTAGGTATATGATATTAAAAAATGCTGAACAGGCTTTTTTCTCAGAGTGAAGCCACACATTCCACGTTACTAATAGCAAATTATATTTGACATGTAATTTTAAAATGAAGTTACTCTAATCTAAAGTAATAG
The DNA here is from genome assembly GCF_029289425.2 of Pan paniscus. Lineage (NCBI taxonomy): Eukaryota > Metazoa > Chordata > Mammalia > Primates > Hominidae > Pan > Pan paniscus. The sequence continues at coordinate 97,152,523 of NC_073272.2, read as the reverse complement.
TGCAACAACAGGGATAAGCAATGAAGCCTTTCATAAGACAAAATGGATTTTAAGATTCTAGAGAGTTTCAGTTACAAGTAATTAGAAATGAAATTTAGGACACGTAAAATGTATTTCTTTCAATGGTTAATTACATTTGGCCATCTATTGTTCCAAATGGTGATGGACTAGTAAATTGTAATCATCATCTCTCTACATATCAAATTGTAATGATTTCATAAGCAGTCTATACAACTAGAGAAACCTATTTCTTTCAATCCTAAAAATTTACTTCAGTAAAACACTGTGTTGTTACATACATGGATGCACACAGATATGCGCACATAACAGATAAACATTAGTATGTATATAAGCATATATACATTTAATTTTGGTCTTGTAAAACAGAATGGGCCTCTAAAAGGCATTTTAACTGTGATGTATGCTATGTCTGTAAAAATTAAGTTAGCCGATTTTACTGGAATACATATTCTAAATATCTCAGATTTATGATGGCATGCTTTGAGTCTAATGAGGTCTCTCAATATACAAGCTCTCTCCCCTCAATCTACAAATGTTATTTCTATTTCCTCTATTAGAAAACAAAGAAAGGAAGAAAAGGAAAGAAGAATAAAGAAAAATAATGTAAAATAGTAGTGGAAAGGAAGTAAAAATGGAAAACGACTGGAAGAAGGAAGGGGAAGGAAGAGAGAGGAAGGAATGGGAAAGGGGGAAGATGGAAGGAGAACAATACAACCTATCTCTATTATTTCTAATCAAGTCGATGAGTGTTTCTAGAGAAAATTAAAGAGTCATATATAATAGATTTATGACACTACAAATTAATGGACCAAAACTTTAAGCCCATCATACCTTTCACGTTTCCATAGTCACCTTCCCTACTCACCTCAAATCTGACCTTATCACCATCATGGCCTCTTTACCCACCACTCCACTGAACCTGCACTCACCAACGATCTACATATGAAACCCAAAGGACTTCTTAGTACCTGTGCTCCTTGTTACTATATCCAAAGGACCTCACTGTAGCATAAGTCTGTATCAGCTACTCTTTCCTTATTGAAACAGTTTTCACTAATTGTCACTCTCCTCCTACCTCTTTATTATTTTTTAATGGATTCCAGGTCCTTGGAGAGATTCTCAATACTGTCATCTATTTTCTCAAACTTATTAATCATAGTAATTTTAAAAATCATGCTAATTTAAAAGTCTATGAGAATGTCAACAGCTGAATCATTGGTAGGTCTATTTCTATTGTCTGATTTTTCCCTTGGTTCAGTTTCTTCATAAGCCAATTAATGCATGATTAAATATAGACATTTTGTTTGCAGAAATCTTGGAGCCACTAGATGATAACTTCCTCCAGAGAGGGTTCTCTCTATCATTTATAGGCAGCTGGAGTAGAGGTAGATCACCTTAATCTAATCAAGGAATCAACGAACAAATAGGTGAAGTTGCAGTCTTTCAAAAGTTCAGTCTATATTTAGTTCATACCAACTCCTAAAGGGTAGGTTCTTTAAGAGTCCCAAATGAAATGCTGGGGTGTTTCTTGGGGCTGCTCCTCTGTGGAGGGCCCTGAACATTATTTTCTATTTCTTTTATACTATGAGTGGGAAAGCTCCACTCTGCTTTTCAGTCACTTACTGCTTGACGAGTTAGGCTTTTTCATCCCATGAACAGCTTAAGGATTTGGCAAATGCCTGGAGGTTAAAACTACTGAGTGCAAGTTCATTTCTCTACTCATCCACTCTCTTCAGGACTTTGGCCCCCTTCAGTACTGACTGCCTTGACAGCCCTCAATGTTTTCCTCTCTCTCTAAGCCCATAAGATAGCTGGAACTTCTGGTGACTTCTCTGTATCATGCTGTAAGAATTGGCAAATGCCCCAAAAGGAAATATGCCTCATTTCTCTGTAGTTTTCCTTGCTTGAGATTTTAACTTCTCAAGCCCTGGCTGTCTTGGCTACTTTCCACTGCCTTCAAACAGACTTTTTGTCTGTTATCTGGCTTATGTAGATATTCTTGGCAGAGCATTGTTCTGCCACAAGTTACTATACAATTTTCAGAAGTAGAAATCTCTCTTTGGCTATTTTTTTTCCCCAGTACTCTCTCTAGGCTTCTTGTCATATGATTGAATCTTAAACATTATTTCTTCTTTTAGGAATATTTGCCTCTTGCCTAACTTCTCTTTTCCTGTTTCACTCTGACACATCTTTCTATATCAGTTTAGAATGCTCTAGGATGTGTGCTAATTCCAAAAGTCAGATTTAGGTGATTTTTCTATATATGCCCTTAATACCCAACAGTACCTCCACATTAGCACTTAACATAATTCATTATAATTCCTTATCTACTTATCTGTACCCTCCCCTTATCTGTAAAACATATGAGGGCAGATGTAATATCATGTGTACTACTGTATTCCAAGTACTTTGCCACTGCATCTCTAAGCACTTAGCACATTGCCTAGAACACAGCACAGTAAAAATTTGTTGAATAATTGTTGGTTCATTAGCTGGTAAACAGCAAAGAGAATTAACTATGTGGCTCTATATCTGTCTTCTTATACCTCCTCTATTCTTCCTCTTTAGAGTAATCATACTCTTTTGTCCCCCACTGACAGCTCAATTAATGTGATCTTGGGAAATCTATCACACCTATATAACTTGAATAAAGCCAAGCTGCCTCATAGTTCCCTACCAGTACAGAGTCATATCCAAGTAAAAATGAATGTGAATACAAAACATGACTGAAAAACAATATAAGTAGTTACCAAATCCTTTCCAAGGATATCAAAGGAGGATTCCATTTATAATGTGCAACAGAACTAAAATCTTTTTTTTTTTTTTGATACAGTGTCTTGCTCTTTCACCCAGGCTGGAGTGCAGTGGCGCCATCTCAGCTCACTGCAACCTCCGCCTCCCGGATTCAAGCGATTATCCTGCCTCAGTCTCCTGAGTAGCTGAGATTACAGACACGTGCCACCATGCCCAGCATATATATATATATATATTTGTAGAGATGGGGTTTCACCATGTTGGCCAGGCTGGTCTCCTGACCTTGTGATCTGCCCACCTTGGCCTTTTTTTCTCTATGTTTCTCTGACTCAACCTTTGACACTTAGAAGGTAGCACACTTCCAACATATCCTTCCCTCTTCCAAGATATAGTCCATACAACTTTCCATAGTTTGAATGCTTATCCCCCAAACCTCATGTTGAAATTTGATCCCCAATGTTGGAAGTGGGGCCCGATGGGAGGAATTTGGGTCATGGAGGTGGATCCCTCATGAATGACTTGATGTCTTCCTTGTGGTAATGAGTGAGTTCTTGCTCCATTAGTTCCTGAGAAAGCTGGTTGTTTAAAAACAAAAACAAAAACCTGTATGCTCCCTTCCCTCTCTCTTTCTTGTCATTTGGTCTCTGCACATGCCAGCTCCCCTTCTCCTTCTGCCATAAGTGGAATTAACCTAAAGCCCTCACCAGAAGCAGACGCTGGCACTGTGCTTCCTGTGCAGTCTGCAGAACCGTAAACCAAATAAATCTCCTTTCTTTATAAATTACCCAGCCTCAGGTATTCCTTTATAGCAACACTAAACAGATTAAGACACAACTGAAGACAAAAAACAAATAACAACAACAAAAGCAAATAAATAACTCTCTTCCTACCTCAGCTCATGCAAGCTTTGCAGTTTACATATCATCTCCTTATAGTGTGGCTCAACTTAGCCTCTTTAACTTATTGCAACTTTTATCTCTATTTAGGACATTTATATAGGATGGCCTAAGAACTAAGCAAGAAAGAACTCCTTTTCCTTTGGTTGCTGGTGCTTGTGGAATGCTTGTGGTGCTAAAGTATAAAGTTGTTTTTTTAATCCTCATATTTGCATATAAGCCCCCTCTTCTCAAAATTTTCCTCTGGCACCATATCCTCTTCCTTTATCCTCTTCCCTTGTTTTATTTTCATCACTAGTCAAAAACTGACCAGAATCATAGCACAACAGTTGTACTACAAAACACTTAGAACCACAAAAAGGGAAGTAAAAGTTCACAAGTTTTAAAATCAGTTAGACTTGATAAAGAACACATGTCATTTGAAGTCTTCAAAAATGCTCATGAGCCCTATTTTGAGATTTCACACAGTCTCCATCTACTTTTTCATCCTCTTATAATTAAACCTGTTTTTCCTCAAGCACCACCATTGAAGCCCAAAATATAAAATGATCTTATTCAACGTTATTGCTTTTGTTTAATTAGTAGTATATCATAAATGTGTTCACTACTGTTTCACTGCAAATGTGTAGTATTTCAGTAACATTATTGGCTATCCTAGGGGAGCCCAACCACCATTTATAACACTGCCTTGGTAGGAAAATGCTTTCTGGATTCCAAACAACTGACATCTAAAGCAAAGTTTTCCCACTTGGGTAATCAGGATTCAAACAATAATATGCCCTACATCTGTCTACAGCCATTTGTAAGATAGGGACTGCCTGTATTTGAAAAACACACGCTGATATGTTGCTTTTAATCAGGGAAAAAAATGTTTGGATGATGAAGTTCTATGCCTAGATTTCTCTTCCTAGTTTTCAATTACATTCCTCCATTCTATCAGATTAGACTCATGTAAATCCTAAAGAAAATTCTGTCAGTACAATATATGCTCTACTTTTAATCTTAAAAATAATTTTCATGTACGACCCAGTTAAGTATTTGGGTTACAGAAACCTCTCAATAATTACAGCAATCACAGTTTTTCAGAACCAAGTAGATGTATTAGGACAGATGTTTTGTTTTCAAAATTCTAACTAATGAATTTAGAATTTTTCTTTCACTTGCAGTGGGCCTGATCAACATGCTACTATTATATGTCGTTGCCTACCAGCATTAATTAGTCTGGGAACAGTAGAGGAGAAAATGGACAATGGTTATTTGCAGGGTTGGGGCTAGGTGCAGCTGAGAATTGGGTAGAGAATGAATGAGGAGTGCTTTTGAGTACGTACTGACATGTTGGACAGCAGAGTCATAGTTGGGAAGGGACAGAAATGAGATAGATGGAAAAGTTGAATGGGAAAAAGGCTTGTAGAATACCAAACGGAAAAGCAGAAGCAGAGTGGGTGTGGACTAGGAAAGGTGGAAGGAAGTGGACATGTTCAAATAAGAGGATTTTAGAGTACTTGGAGGTACAACAGTTTCAAGACAGAACGAAATCTAAATTGGTAACCAATGGTTCTAGGGAATCAATGAGAAGCTTGAGTCAAAGTTGACTCAGAGTTTGAACTTAGGTGACTGGGCTTATTACTGTTAGAGATGGAGAAGGTAGAAGGAGTAACACGCTTTGGAGGCAAGACATACTTAGCACTATGCTGGAATGGATACTAAAAATAGTACAGTATTCAATGTCTATTCTTACCTTTTGTTACCAAGTGCTAAATGGATATGGTGACTTTTTTTTTTTTTTTTTTTTTTTGGCATTCCTTCTAATATGGCCTGACCACAATTTCTTTTTTCTATTCCCATGGATTCAACAAGAAGAGATACTATTTTAAGACTTCAAGAGCAGTGGCATTTTTGCCCTTCAGTTTGGCAGGTCACTTTAGGATAACCATTCAAAGCAACCTCATGTTCGGTGTCACAATCTTCTGTATAGAGCAATCTTTGCATGCCTGTTTCAAAGACATTTGTGGAGGCTATGATCTGCTCAGGGGAAGAAAAGCTTTCTCAGAGAAAACCACACACTCCTGCTTGAGGTCATTTTTGTTAGGAAACAGGTCTGACAAGACTCCACTGATACTAACTAAACCTGCCATTCCAGGGTAAAGTTGTCTAAAGATGATGATGAACTTCTCTGGATAGTCAAAATTGTGAAGTGGTTGCCAGAGGCCTGGTTTGCTGACATTGATCAAGGTCAAATTTATGTACTCAAAGTAGGAAATAAGAAACACTTTTCATTTATTGCAGTCATGCAAATTAAGTTCACACTCAAGCGGCATATGACAAATAAGCCACAGGCAAAAAGAGTTTCTATCAAAATATTCAACATATAGTTCAGAGCATGAGCAGTTTATCTAGCCCCAGATGCTCCCTGTGTCATCAGTATCAAAAAGGCAAAGTCAGATAAAACTGTACTGGAATATGAGACTACATGTGGGCTGGTATATTACTGCCCTTTTGTGTTTTTATTTCTCCTAATAAATTATAAGGTTGATATCTAAAGTAAAAGAATATTGTATTCTTTGATATACTTATATTGTACCTCAAAGCTACCCTTTGTTTGCTGTTTGTTCTTTTGTTCATTCATCTACTCATTTATTCAAAAATGTCTGAAGGGCCTATTAAGTTCCCAATGACATGCTTAATGCTGGATCTACAAAGATAAATAAGACATGCTCCCAATGAGCTCACTATCTAATAGGAAAGACAGGCAGGTAAAGAAACAAAGACAAAGCAGTGTGGGAATTCAGTGGGAACAACATGCTGAAAGCACCATGCAAGAACTGAGAAAGTATATTCATAGCCCCCCTGGTGATGGGGCCGAATTGAGTTTTAAAAGGATGAGCAGGAGTTCATCCAGTGAAAAGAACAAGGGAGGGCAGTCCAGGCAGGGGGACACAGTGGGCAAAATTATAAAAGAATGGAGGGATTTGAAGGGGGACAAGACTGGAAGCTGGAATGCCATTTAGAAGATTGCTGCAGTTGTCTCAGCAACAGTTGGTAAAACATGGGAATAGGACAATGGTAGTTAGGAAGCCACAGAGGTGACACATTCAAGAAATATTTGGGAAGGAAAACGGGCAGGATATAGAGATTGTGAGATGTGGAGATTTATAGAGAAGGAAGAATCAAGGTTCACACCCAGTTCCCTGCTAGAGTGAGTAGCTGGATGGTGGTGCCGCCTACAAAGAATCAAAAACGGAATAGATTTTAGAAGAAAAAGCAGAGTTAAGATTTTGACATGAACTGAAGGTGCCTATTGAACATCTAGGTAGAATTGTCCAGCAGGCATTTCATTATGCAAGCCTTAAGTTCCAGGAAGAACTGTAGGCTATAGCTACGGAGTTAGAAATGATTTGCATATAGACAGTTAAAAATATGAGAGTGGGTGAAATCACACAGAAAGATTCTTGTGTAGAGTGTGAGGGTTGAACCTTGGTGAACAAAAGCATTTAATGTACAAGGAGAAAAAGAAACATCAATGATGAGGATGAATCAAAGGGTATCAGAAAAATCAGCAAAAGTATGTTGTTGTCACAAAAACAACAATAAATTTCAACTTTGTAGAGAAATCCACAACTATGGAGATGACAGATTCTGAATTTTTTCTAGGGTTGTGTTCTAGTAGAGTTACAGTAAAGGTGCAATATCTTATCTATGCCTCTATTTCTGGGCAAGTAAGTGTCTGACTCATTGTAAGTTTTCGACAAATATTTACTGAATGAATGTATGTCAATGTGAAGAATATATGTTGCTAAGTAAAATATAAAGGCACATGGACGTGGAAAGCACTTAAGTCATTTTTATTATGGTACCTGGGGTACTATCTTGTTGGTAATAAAATGCCAAATGAAGATAATGGTAACGATCCAGTCTGGAGGATGATTTCTCTGGCATAGAATATTCATCACAGCACTTAAAATGGGCAAGCCAGATAGCTCATGCAGGCTAATCACTAATACAACAAATATTGAGCAACTACTATAAATATTTGCCAAACACTGTTCTAGGCACTGGAGAGTCTTTGGGTAACTAGAGGAGTTAAAGCATCTTCTCTCATGGAGGTTACATTTCAGTGGGGAGCAGAAGACAAATGATGAACAAATAAATACATGACGGGTGGTGATAAATGCTCAGAAAACAAAGTATGGTAAGGAGCAAAGAGGAGGGTACTATTCTACGGTTTACTCTAAAATCTAGTTAATTCTTGCCACCCACATCTGAAATGCTGATTTTTACTGTACTAGCTTTCTTTTTCTTAAAAGAAATCTAATTCTACAGTGAATAAAAATTACTCAAAATTTCAAAAATATCTAGTTAATTCTTATTTCTGATATGAAATTTTATAAAACACAGCAGGGAAAATGAAATGAGGAGCCAAATAATTTGGGGAAAATTATATTATCAATAGCTTACAACAGTTTAAAGTAGCTTAGAAAACAGAAATGAAATAGATCATAAAAAAATTACAAAATGGAAACCACAGCTGCTATCTATTTCAAGTACTATTTTTAATGAGCAAATCTGGTTTTGAAACTATTGTAAATTTACTTGAATGATTTCTCCCCCAGCTCTTTTCCCTTTTTCAATTTCAAATATTGCCCAAAATAGGTGGTGGGTAAGAGCGATTATGTTATCACACAGCTTCCACAAAGTGAACCCTGGTAGTCGTGGAAGCAGAGGAAATAATTTCCCTTGGCATACGGTATTATTAACAGTACTGGCATCCTTTGGCTGATTGGAATTCCAAAGGACAAAGATAACCACTTAAATAAAATAGGATTATGAATTGGAATTGATAAGAATGAGATGTTCAGTCCATTTAATCGTGGTCATTATCTCCATATCTGAGGTTAGTTAGAATTCTTTCAAATCATTTCTATATATATTAGGAAAAGCAAGTACTCTAGATAGGAGTTAGGGACAAAGGAAGCCCCCATGAGTCTATCTGCTTCTATCTGGTCTCAAAAATACTGGGAGGGAGGGAGGTATGGAGATGCAAAAGGACAAAAGAGAGGAAAACATTCCAATTTTCCACCAATTTGATTTAAAAATTCACCAGGCAATAAGAACAAAAGTCTCGTAAGAAAAGGCACCCTCTTTGCCTCTAGGCTGAAATGAATTGTCATTGTTCATGAAAGCCCTGTGAGACAGAGGTTTGACTCAGCTAGCTCCCCTTCTTCTGGGATCTCCAAAGGCATGAAAGGAAATAGCAACACCTTGGATAATAAAGTAGGCAAGCCCCACCTGAATCTGTTATGTAAAGTGTTAAAAGTCTTGCATTATTTGCTTGTGATTACCAGCTCCATTTTCTTGTGCCCTTAGTTCAGGACTGCTGCTGCTTAACAGACAGACCACTAGGGAGGTCTGTGAACAAACAGTATCTTATTTCTCCAAATAGGGAAAGAAGTGTTCATGGGCAGGAGGTAAATAAATATACTGTTTGCAGTAATGCAATGATAGTTCTCCTTCTCCAAGCAAAAATAAGAACAAACAAAATATTAATAATGACCATAAGGACAAAAAAAAAATGAGGGTTCCATTTGCCTAAAAGGCATAGTATAACTCAATTTTATCAGTAAAATGCAGTTCCTAGTTTTGCCTCTCTGAAATACAGAATTTAACTAATTAAATCACTAATGAAAGCAGTCATGATTTTAACCAGATAAACCTCAAATTATGAACCTCATAGTTCAGAAGTATTTCTTGACTGAATGCATCAACAACTCATTAATCTGCCAGACACTTTCACTACGAAACTTGAAAGTCTGGGCCAGATGTGTGGTGGCTCACGCTTATAATCCCAGCACTGTGGGAGGACCAGGCAGGCAGACTGCTTGAGTCCAGAAGTTTGAGACCAGGCTGGGCAACATAGCGAGACCCCATCTCTTAAAAAAATAAACAAACTGATAGTCTACATACTAATCAAGGATGTAAGTTCTGTATAGAGAGTAACAAGATCACACGAGGCTTGGGTTTATCACATACAGGAATAGAAGCACAGTTTGAATGTATATATAATCCAGCAAATCTATATTATGGTATAGTAGAAAAAGTACTAGAGGACGTAAGTTCTGTCATCAACTTTTCTACTAACTAGGTATAAGAACCTATATACGTCCTTAATGTTTATGTAAAAGGAAGGAGTTAGCGAGTGTTCTTTAACCTCATTTTCACCTTTAAAATTCTATGATTCTAGGACCTATGTGCAAATGACTTCTATTGGCAGATAGTTACTAATCACCAACTTCTATAAAGTCCGTTTGGTAAGAGTTCTAGGGATAACATTTTCTGTACATTTGAAATAATTTATAATTTGAAAAGAGAAAGATGCACAAAGTTGGTGTTCAATAAATGTTTACAAGAAGAATTAAGATTTGTATTAGTCCATTCCTATGCTGCTTTGAAGAAATACCCAAGACTGGGTAATTTATAAAGAAAAGAGGTTTAATTGATTCACAGTTCCCCAAGGCTGGGGAGGCCTCAGGAGACTTACAATTGTGGCTAAGGCACCTCTTCAAAGGGCAGCAGGAGAGAGAATGAGAACAGAGCCAAGGGGGAAGCCTCTTATAAAGCCATGAGATCTCCTGAGAACATACTATCCTGAGAATAGCATGGAGGAAAACACCGCCATGATTCAATTACCTCCCACTGGGTCCCTCCCACCACACATGGAGATTATGGGAACTACAAATCAAGATGAGATGTGGGCAGCCAAACCATATCAAGATTTTATACCTTCTTAGAAGTAAATGAAAATCTTCCTGTCCCAGAACTATTGTTGGGGGTGAGGAAAGGCAAGGCATGTGTATGTACGGAAAGGGGAGTAAGGAGTGGGAAGAGGACTCATTCCAGAATATACATCATTTTGTACAATGTGTTGCAAATTGTATTCCATAAATGCAATTGTCTAGTTCATTTGGAATGCTATAACAAAATACCATAGACTGGGTAACTTGTAAACAACGGAAATTTATTTCTCACAGTTCTGGCAGCTGGGACGTCTAATATCATGGTGCCAGCAGTGTCTGGTGAGGGCCTGCTTCCTCATAGACTGCACCTTCTCGCTGTGCCCTCACATGGTGGAAGGGGCAAACAAGCTCCCTCAGGCCTCTTCTGTAAGGGCACTAATTCCATTCGTGAGGGCAGAGCCTTCATGACCTAATCAACTCCCAAAGGCCCCACCTTCTAATACAATCACAATGGAGGGTAGACTTCAACATACGAATTCTGGGGAGACACATTTAGATCAAAACAGCAATATTTAATTGTGTTTCATAAATGAACACAAAGGCAGTATGAAAGTGGTTCGTTGATGAAACAAGTGATCATGAAGAACATTCTTGGATCATCTCTAAAACTATTACCAAAGACAATGTTGTACTTCGTCTTCCATTTTAAACTGTCTGTGTTTTGTCAGATAATAAGAATTATAAAACATAACATGTTTTCTTTTCTGTATTGGCTTCCAGTAAGCTCAGAGCTAAATTTAATGCTCAATAATAGTAACTAGCCTTAATTTACATATTTGGAATAATTGTGTAAAAGTTTTCCTCTAACTTTTAATTTAACTTTAATGGGCCTTTGTTGTAAACCACCTGAAATCTTTCTGGGAAGTAGATGAAGGATAGATTAGGATGTAATCAACATGTATCTGTGTGCTATCTAAATAGAGAAGGAAAACATTTATGTAAGTGGAAATTAGAAGATATTTTAAAATCATGATATGAAAAAATCATTAGAAATAAATCATCTTTGAGTAATTATTTCCACAAAAGCACTGTTATTGTGTGGGAGAAGTTATAACTACTAACTAGATGTGGAACACAAAAAGCAATATAGAATGTAAAATTCAGTGCCTTCAGCCATCACTGAGACTACACAGCAACAGGAAATTTAAAGAAAAATATGATAAAACATTTTTGAAAATGCAACATTTGGAAACGCTTTGAAGTTGCACAATTTTAACAGTTCTTTTAAAAAAACATAGCCTGTACATACATCAAAAATCTTTTTTATTTCAATTGGAAAAGATGAAGAAGAAAAGAAGGTCTAAGAATAGCAAAGATTAAAGTAAAATGAAATAACATTCTTGTTATCCAGATTTGGTAGGTGAATTTTTTTATTCACTTTTAGAATGGAACATTGGGGAAAAGCAGGGGGGTAGGGAATGAATGTATGGAAAGAACAAAAACAGTTTAAGGGGCCAGACGCTGTGGCTCACGCCTGTAATCCCAGCACTTTGGGAGGCCGAGGCGGGTGGATCATGAGGTCAGGAGTTCAAGACCAGCCTGGCCAAGATGGTGAAAACTCGTCTCTACTAAAAGTACAAAAATTACAGTGCGCCTGTAATGCCAGCTACTCGGGAGGCTGAGGCAGGAGAATCGCTTGACCCTGGGGGGCGGAGGTGAGCCGAGATGGCGCCACTGCACTCCAGCCTGGGTGACAGAGCGAGACTCCATCTCAAAAAAAATAAAAATAAAAAATAAAAATAAATAAAAAATAACAGTTTAAGAGACTACAGAAAGATAACAAATAAGCTATTTGACAAAGACTGACAGATGGATATCTGGGCCACCACTGAAACAGTAACCTCTGTTGAAAATTACAGGCATTCTTATCAATCAGAGTCACAAGTATACTTCATCTTCTTAGGTATACTGAGGGCTATGCATGGACTACTATTCCTTTAAACACTTAAAAACCATTTTAAAGACATCTAAGCATTTTTAAAGAAAAGAGAGAACTGGTGAATATGACACCTGGTAATAACTGTCTTTTAGCCTATTTTTGTAGATCCAGGTGACTTACAATATGAGGAAAATAATAATTTGAGGAAAATAACCCATAAATGTGAATTTTTTTTGAAACAGATGTTTTCAATGCAACGGAGGACATGACTAACAATACAATGAATCTCTTTTAAAAGTAAGAGATCTCTGAGGGGAAAAAAAATCACCTTCATTTATCAATCTTGTAAAATATTATTTTCATTTATTGGGTTGTTTAAATAGGGGCATATCTGAATACCACTGTGAGCAAAAACGAAGCAACCTGGTCAAGCTTGGGCACCTGAAATTGCAGTCATCAAAATACACTATTCAGAATGTTCAATTACTTTTTACAGGTATCAAACAATGTATAGCCAACTCTCAATTATACAGGCTATTAGAGAGAAAGGGTGGTTTGGCTAATTTAAAACAGCAAACAATCCAGAAATTCTTTATGTAGATTTGGAAAACCATTTTAAATCCAAAATTGCCTTTGAGAAATGAGTCACCATCCAGGAACATTAGAAACTGAGCTGGAATCGGGAATCCTGAGAGCAGATTAAAGTCTTCTCATGGATTGTCAAGGCTTTATTATTCTTGTTTCTAGAATTGGGGGAGCTAGAAGGTATGCAGCTATTATCCTCAGCTACAGAGAAAAGATTAAGAATAGGAAGGGCCCTGGAGGAATTTCTTGGAAAATCCCATATTTTCTCATTGAGGAGTTTCCCTGCTCATTCAAGGACTAAAGCTATACTCACTTGCACTCTAATACACAGAATCTAATCCATAGAGAAGTTCATGGCTTGAGAAGCTTGCTAGATTAAATAGACACTACTGAGAGAAAACTAGATGGAAAAAACTATATATATATACACACATATATACACACACACAAACATATATATACACACATATATATATACACATACACACACACATACATACATACATATATATATGCTATTAGAAGGACATTTTTAAAAATTTTGGAACATGTTTTTCATTAGGGATTAATAAAATGTCAAGCTCTTCTGGGGATTCTTCCCCATCCTGATTTTTCAACATAATCCTACGCTATTACTTTATCTCCTCTAGTTTTACAGCTACGTGTAAATGAAGCTGCTGACTTTGGATCTATATGAGAAATATAAAAATCAAGAACTCACTGTTTATGTAAGTTTATCTCATACTGCCAGCTCTGCTTACCAAAAATAAGAAAGAATAGAACAAAATAAAATGGCCTACTAGGCACTTAAAATCCATGCCATGTTCCATGGCAGTGAGCAGGACTTCTCATCCATTTAAAGTTTGAGAAGAGCTTGATAGTATTCTGGCCCCAAGCCTTCTGCTCATTTGATTTGCCATACAAGATTGCATTCCCAGTGCCAAGGGCAGCAGGAATTGGCCCAACACTACAGTGCTATTCATTTTCAGAGCCACCTGATTTTGCAGGTGAGTAGTTATATCTCCATAGAGTTCTACTTCTATGACTAACATCTTGCTCATCCTGTAACAGACACCTATTCTGGGGTCTGATGAACATCAGCACTGGGAGGTTTAACTCAGCGTTTGGCTTTGTATAACACGATTTTGCTGGTTCTGACATCAGCCATATGTCCAACTTTGGAAAAATTACATTTTTGCCTGTAGGGTTTCCTTTAATAAAAGCAGGGCTAGAGGAATGTGAAGATGATGTTTGTAAATAGATTTTTTAAAATCATAAAAGCTATTGGTTTCTGAGAAACTCCAAGAATATGTGTGACTAAAGCCTTAGCTGGTCAATGTTTTAAGCTTCTCAGGTGAGATCAATAGGCTTAAATTTTTATTAGTAATATACGTTAATAACAATTTATTAAAATGCTATTGTATTTCACCACAAATTCCTTGCATACATTTTTTTAAAAGCTGGGAAAAACTATCAACACTTTATCTAGAAAGATGACTTTTTTCCCTCCCTTTAGGTTCTGTCAATGATTCTCAGCCTTACAGGTGAGAGTGACATAAATTATAGATTATTGCCATGCTTTGTGAAAGTTGTGAGAGGCATAGTTTGAAGCGCTCATCTTTATTATTTCATTGATAAGAAAAATACAGAAATCGAGATAGGCTGTTGAGGTCTGTAAATAATTTTTTTTCTTAAACCATCACCTGTATAAAAATGACAACAGAATTAGACTTGCTGTCTGACCACAATGAATAAATAAAATTATCCAGTTCAAATGCTCTGTAATGATTTCTTCCATGTTACTGTGAACTACCATAGTGATATGTGTTTGAATGGGGACTCTGGTAGAAGCAGTGTTGAAGCAATGCAAAAATTAACTCAAAAAAAACCTGTGAGGTCCATCACTATGGACTCCATCACTATGTGAGGTGACAGGTTAATTAGCTTGATTGTAGAAATCATTCCACAATGTATATGCATATAAAAATATCATGCTGTACACCTTGAATATACATAATTTGCCAATTATACCTCGATAAAGATAAAAAAAAGATGTCAGATTGCTTCTAATTCTGCATTATTATGAATGAGTAAAAAAGAAGATAAAAGAAAAAAACAGGCCAGATACAGTGGCACATGCCTGTAGTCCCAGCTACTCAGGAGGCTGAGGCAGGAGGATCACTTGAGCCAAGGTTGCAGTGAACCATGACTGCACCATTGCCCTCCAGCCTGGACAACAGAGCAAGACCTTATCCTGAAAAACAGAAACAAAACCAAAAACCAACTAGTAAGAAATTCAAGGGGAAATAGCCACAGGTATAATCAGACAATTATCTGAAAAGAGATGACACAATATCTGTAGGATAAACAAGCTGCCTTGCCTCCTCTGTGAAGACTTTTTGGAGTATCACAAACTATAGTGATCTTGTCTTTCTCTGAGGTCCTATTGCCAAAGAGCCTGTTTTTCGCACTAAAAATGTAAACATGTGATGTGATAATGAATTTAGATTATTCTGAAAATTCTAGGATATATGAAACCTATAGAACATAATTTTGGTACATATTTGTTTTTGCATATAATTCTTTTATTTTTTATAAGTCTTGATTACCCAAGTAAACAGAGCAAGCTTTCTACATTTATATTTCCCACAGTACTAAGCACATAGCATTTCTTCAGTAAATACCTATTGATGGAGTACATTCATGGCCTTATGGTTTATTTTTTTATTTATTATTTTTTTTGAGATGGTGTCTCGCTCTGTCGCTGAGGCTGGAATGCAGTGGCGCGATCTCAGCTCACTGCAACCTCCACCTTCCAGGTTCCAGTGATTCTCCTGCCTCAGCCTCTTGAGTAGCTGGGACTACAGTAGGCGTGTGCCACCACGCCCAGCTAATTTTTGTATTTTTAGTAGAGATGGGGTTTCACCATACTGGCCAGGCTGATCTCGAACTCCTGACCTCGTGATCTGCCTGCCTCTGCCTCCCAGTGTGCTAGGATTACAGGCATGAGCCACGGTGCCCGGCCTTATGGCTTATTTTATATGTTTATTATTATGAGTATAATCCTTCAGATGTAGAATTCACTGATCTACCAGCTTTTCAGAGTGAGAAGTCCCTTGTTTTGCTACTGATGGGGTTCAAGACCTGCTACCAACAGTATGTCACCTTGGCATTTGATAAAATAGCAGAAGCAAGGTCACTCTCACCTTCCCTTTGCCCTTCTCTCTTGAAGCAGGCCATAAAACCTTCATTCCAGAGGTACCCCCAAACCCCACATTCAGAGGAAAGGAACATCCTTATCTCTGAAGATACAAGGACACAGAAAAGAATCAGAAAACACAGGCCTTGTTAAATCCCCCACACTTTATTATTATTAGATCATATCCCCTTTGTCCAATCATATTTCTCCACTACTCTCCACTTCTTCATCAAACCTAAGCATAAGAATACACAGGTTTGGGTTCCTGAGCCAAGATGGCCAAATAGGAACAGCTCCGGTCTACAGCTCCCAGCGTGAGCGATGCAGAAGACAGGTGATTTCTGCATTTCCATCTGAGGTACCGGGTTCATCTCACTAGGGAGTGCCAGACAGTGGGCGCAGGACAGTGGGTGCGCGCACCGTGCGCGAGCTGAAGCAGGGCGAGGTATTGCCTCACTCGGGAAGTGCAAGGGGTCAGGGAGTTCCCTTTCCTGGTCAAAGAAAGGGGTGATGGATGGCACCTGGAAAATCGGGTCACTCCCACCCTAATACTGCGCTTTTCCGACGGGCTTAGGAAACGGCACACCAGGAGATTATATCCCGCACCTGGCTCAGAGGGTCCTACGCCCATGGAGTCTTACTGATTGCTAGCAGAGCAGTCTGAGATCAAACTGCAAGGTGGCTGGGGGAGGGGCGCCCGCTGTTGCCCAGGCTCTCTTAGGTAAACAAAGCAGCCAGGAAGCTCGAACTGGGTGGAGCCCACCACAGCTCAAGGAGGCCTGCCTGCCTCTGTAGGCTCCACCTCTGGGGGCAGGGCACAGACAAACAAAAAGACAGCAGTAACCTCTGCAGACTTAAATGTCCCTGTCTGACACCTTTGAAGAGAGCAGTGGTTCTCCCAGCACGCAGCTGGAGATCTGAGAACGGGCAGACTGCCTCCTCAAGTGGGTCCCTGACCCCTGACCCCTGAGCAGCCTAACTGGGAGGCACCCCCCAGTAGGGGCAGACTGACACCTCACACGGCCGGGTACTCCTCTGAGACAAAACTTCCAGAGGAACGATCAGACAGCAGCATTCGCGGTTCACGAAAATCCGCGGTTCTGCAGACACCGCTGCTGATACTCAGGCAAACAGGGTCTGGAGCAGACCTCTAGCAAACTCCAACAGACCTGCAGCTGAGGGTCCTGTCTGTTAGAAGGAAAACTAACAGACAGAAAGGACATCCACACCAAAAACCCATCTGTACATCACCATCATCAAAGATCAAAAGTAGATAAAACCACAAAGATGGGGAAAAAACAGCACAAAAACTGGAAACTCTAAAAAGCGGAGCACCTCTCCTCCTCCAAAGGAACGCAGCTCCTCACCAGCAACGGAACAAAGCTGGACAGAGAATGACTTTGGCGAGCTGAGAGAAGAAGGCTTCAGACGATCAAACTACTCCGAGCTACAGGAGGAAATTCAAACCAAAGGCAAAGAAGTTGAAAACTTTGAAAAAAATTTAGACGAATGTATAACTAGAATAACCAATACAGAGAAGTGCTTAAAGGAGCTGATGGAGCTGAAAGCCAAGGCTCGAGAACTACGTGAAGAACGCAGGAGCCTCAGGAGCCGATGCGATCAACTGGAAGAAAGAGTATCAGTGATGGAAGATGAAATGAATGAAATGAAGCGAGAAGGGAAGTTTAGAGAAAAAAGAATAAAAAGAAATGAACAAAGCCTCCAAGAAATATGGGACTATGTGAAAAGACCATATCTGCGTCTGATTGGTGTACCTGAAAGTGACGGGGAGAATGGAACCAAGTTGGAAAACACTCTTCAGGATATTATCCGGAGAACTTCCCCAATCTAGCAAGGCAGGCCAACGTTCAGATTCAGGAAATACAGAGAACGCCACAGAGATACTCCTCGAGAAGAGCAACTCCAAGACACATAATTGTCAGATTCACCAAAGTTGAAATGAAGGAAAAAATGTTAAGGGCAGCCAGAGAGAAAGGTCAGGTTACCCACAAAGGGAAGCCCATCAGACTAACAGCAGATCTCTCAGCAGAAACTCTACAAGCCAGAAGAGAGTGGGGGCCAATATTCAACATTCTTGAAGAAAAGAATTTTTAACCCAGAATTTCATATCCAGCCAAACTAAGCTTCATAAGTGAAGGAGAAATAAAATACTTTACAGACAAGCAAATGCTGAGAGATTTTGTCACCACCAGGCCTGCCCTAAAAGAACTCCTGACGGAAGCACTAAACATGGAAAGGAACAACCGGTACCAGCCGCTGCAAAATCATGCCAAAATGTAAAGACCATCAAGACTAGGAAGAAACTGCATCAATTAACGAGCAAAATAAGCAGCTAACATCATAATGACAGGATCAAATTCACACATAAGAATATTAACCTTAAATGTAAATGGACTAAATGCTCCAACTAAAAGACACAGACTGGCAAATTGGATAAAGAGTCAAGACTCATCAGTGTGCTGTATTCAGGAAACCCATCGCACATGCAGAGACACACATAGGCTCAAAATAAAAGGATGGAGGAAGATCTACCAAGCAAATGGAAAACAAAAAAAGGCAGGGGTTGCAATCCTAGTCTCTGATAAAACAGACTTTAAACCAACAAAGATCAAAAGAGACAAAGAAGGCCATTACATAATGGTAAAGGGATCAATTCAACAAGAAGAGCTAACTATCCTAAATATATATGCACCCAATACAGGAGCACCCAGATTCATAAAGCAAGTCCTGAGTGGCCTATAAAGAGACTTAGACTCCCACACAATAATAATGGGAGACTTTAACACCCCACTGTCAACATTAGACAGATCAACGAGACAGAAAGTTAACAAGCATACCCAGGAATTGAACTCAGCTCTGCACCACGTGGACCTAATAGACATCTACAGAACTCTCCACCCCAAATCAACAGAATATACATTCTTTTCAGCACCACACCACACCTATTCCAAAATTGACCACATAGTTGGAAGTAAAGCTCTCCTCAGCAAATGTAAAAGAACAGAAATTATAACAAACTGTTATATTATAACAAACTAGAACTCAGGATTAAGAAACTCACTCAAAACCGCTCAACTACATGGAAACTGAACAACCTGCTCCTGAATGACTACTGGGTACATAACGAAATGAAGGCAGAAATAAAGATGTTCTTTGAAACCAACGAGAACAAAGACACAACATACCAGAATCTCTGGGACACATTCAAAGCACTGTGTAGAGGAAATTTATAGCACTAAATGCCCACAAGAGAAAGCAGGAAAGATCCAAAACTGACACCCTAACATCACAATTAAGAGAACTAGAAAAGCAAGAGCAAACACATTCAAAAGCTAGCAGAAGGCAAGAAATAACTAAAATCAGAGCAGAACTGAAGGAAATAGAGACACAAAAACCCTTCAAAAAATTAATGAATCCAGGAGCTGGTTTTTTAAAAGGATCAACAAAATTGATAGACCACTAGCAAGACTAATAAAGAAGAAAAGAGAGAAGAATAAAATAGACACAATAAAAAATGATAAAGAGAATATCACCACCGATCCCACAGAAATACAAACTACCATCAGAGAATACTACAAACACCTCTACGCAAATAAACTAGAAAATGTTGAAGAAATGGATAAATTCCTCGACATATACACCCTCCCAAGACTAAACCAGGAAGAAGTTGAATCTCTGAGTAGACCAATAAGAGTCTCTGAAATTGTGGCAATAATCAATAGCTTACCAACCAAAAAGAGTCCAGGACCAGATGGATTCACAGTCGAATTCTACCAGAGGTACAAGGAGGAACTGGTACCATTCCTTCTGAAACTATTCCAATCAATAGAAAAAGAGGGAATCCTCCCTAACTCATTTTATGAGACCAGCATCGTCCTGATACCAAAGCCTGGCAGAGACACAACCAAAAAAGAGAATTTTAGACCAATATCCTTGATGAACATTGATGCAAAAATCCTCAGTAAAATACTGGCAAACCGAATCCAGCAGCACATCAAAAAGCTTATCCACCATGATCAAGTGGGCTTCATCCCTGGGATGCAAGGCTGGTTCAATATACGCAAATCAATAAATGTAATCCAGCATATAAACAGAACCAAAGACAAAAACCACATGATTATCTCAATAGATGCAGAAAAGGCCTTTGACAAAATCCAACAACTCCTTCAGGCTAAAAACTCTCAGTAAATTAGGTATTGATGGGACGTATCTCAAAATAATAAGAGCTATCTATGACAAACCCACAGCCAATATCATACTGAATGGGCAAAAACTGGAAGCATTCCCTTTGAAAACTGGCACAAGACAGGGATGCCCTCTCTCATCACTCCTATTCAACATAGTGTTGGAAGTTCTGGCCAGGGCAACTAGGCAGGAGAAGGAAATAAAGGGTATTCAATTAGGAAAAGAGGAAGTCAAGTTGTCCCTGTTTGCAGATGACATGATTGTATATCTAGAAAACCCCATTGTCTCAGCCCAAAATCTCCTTAAGCTGATAAACAACTTCAGCAAAGTCTCAGGATACAAAATCAATGTACAAAAATCACAAGCATTCTTATACACCAATAACAGACAAACAGAGAGCCAAATCATGAGTGAACTCCCATTCACAATTGCTTCGAAGAGAATAAAATACCTAGGAATCCAACTTACAAGGGACGTGAAGGACCTCTTCAAGGAGAACTACAAACCGCTGCTCAAGGAAATAAAAGAGGATACAAACAAATGGAAGAACATTCCATGCTCATGGGTAGGAAGAATCAATATCGTGAAAATGGCCATACTGCCCAAGGTAATTTATAGATTCAATGCCATCCCCATCAAGCTACCAATGACTTTCTTCACAGAATTGGAAAAAACTACTTTAAAGTTCATATGGAACCAAAAAAGAGCCCACATTGCCAAGACAATCCTAAGCCAAAAGAACAAAGCTGGAGGCATCACGCTACCTGACTTCAAACTATACTACAAGGCTACAGTAACCAAAACAGCATGGTACTGGTACCAAAACAGAGATATAGACCAATGGAACAGAACAGAGCCCTCAGAAATAACGCCGCATATCTACAACTATCTGATCTTTGACAAACCTGAGAAAAACAAGCAATGGGGAAAGGATTCCCTATTTAATAAATGGTGCTGGGAAAACTGGCTAGCCATATGTAGAAAGCTGAAACTGGATCCCTTTCTTACACCTTAAACAAAAATTAATTCAAGATGGATTAAAGACTTAAACGTTAGACCTAAAACCATAAAAACCCTAGAAGAAAACCTAGGCATTACCATTCAGGACATAGGCATGGGCAAGGACTTCATGTCTAAAATACCAAAAGCAATGGCAACAAAAGCCAAAATTGACAAATGAGATCTAATTAAACTAAAGAGCTTCTGCACAGCAAAAGAAACTACCATCAGAGTGAACAGGCAACCTACAGAATGGGAGAAAATTTTCGCAATCTACTCATCTGACAAAGGGCTAATATCCAGAATCTACAATGAACTCAAACAAATTTACAAGAAAAAAACAAACAACCCCATCAAAAAGTGGGCGAAGGACATGAACAGACACTTCTCAAAAGAAGACATTTATGCAGCCAAAAAACACATGAAAAAATGCTCACCATCACTAGCCATCAGAGAAATGCAAATCAAAACCACAATGAGATACCATCTCACACCAGTTAGAATGGCAATCATTAAAAAGTCAGGAAACAACAGGTGCTGGAGAGGATGTGGAGAAATAGGAACACTTTTACACTGTTGCTGGGACTGTAAACTAGTTCAACCATTGTGGAAGTCAGTGTGGCGATTCCTCAGGGATCTAGAACTAGAAATACCATTTGACCCAGCCATCCCATTACTGGGTATATACCCAAAGGACTATAAATCATGCTGCTATAAAGACACATGCACACGTATGTTTATTGCAGCATTATTCACAATAGCAAAGACTTGGAACCCACCCAGATGTCCAACAATGATAGACTGGATTAAGAAAATGTGGCACATATACACCATGGAATACTATGCAGCCATAAAAAATGATGAGTTCATGTCCTTTGTAGGGACATGGATGAAATTGGAAATCATCATTCTCAGTAAACTATCGTAAGGACAAAAAACCAAACACCGCATGTTCTCACTCATAGATGGGAGTTGAACAACGAGAACACATGGACACAGGAAGGGGAACATCACACTCTGGGGACTGTTGTGGGGTGGGGGGAGCGGGGAGGGATACCATTAGGAGATATACCTAATGCTAAATGACGAGTTAATGGGTGCAGCACACCAGCATGGCACATATATACATATGTAACTAACCTGCACATTGTGCACATGTACCCTAAAACTTAAAGTATAATAATAATAAAAGTTCCTAATAGTAAAAAAAAAAAAAAAAAAAAAAAAAAGAAACATGAATGCCAATTTAAAAAAAAAAAAAAAAAGAATACACAGGTTTTCCTGTTTCTTTGGGTCTTTATTTCCTAATGAAGTTTCCTGTGTCACATAAAATTTACATATATTAAATAAATTTGGGCTGGGCACAGTGGCTTACGCCTGTAATCCCAGCACTTTGGGAGGCCAAGGTGGGTGGATCACCTGAGGTCAGGAGTTCAACACCAGCCTCGTCAACACGGTGAAACTCCATCTGTACTAAAAATACAAAAATTAGCCAGGCATGGTGGTGCACATCTGTAATCCCAGCTACTCAGGAGGCTGAGGCAGGAGAATTGCTTGAACCTGGGAGGCGGAGGTTGCAGTGAGCCAAGATCACACCACTGCACTCCAGCCTCGGCGACAGAGCGAGACTCCATCTCAAAAAATAATAAATAAATAAATAAATAAATAAATAAATTTGTATGCTTTTCTCTTGGTAATCGGGTAATCTGTTTTTTTTTTTGTTGTTGTTGTTGTTATTGTTGTTGTTAAGGGGTCCTAGCTATGAACCTAAGATGGGAAGAAAAGATATTTCTTTCCCCCTACACTACATAAGAGAAATAGTTAGATTCAAGCTGGTATTACAAAAGACTGCTTTGTAGAGAAAGAAGTCCTGTGCCAAATCAGATTGAACAAATGTTGCTTTTCCATCATTACTCAGCATTCTAGCCTCCTTCAAAGGAAAGCTCTGTAAATTAGAAACTTTGATGGATATGAGTTATCTGCATTCAGAGAACAAAGCCATGCTTTCCTATGTTTGTCACTTCATAATGTAAGTAATGACTTCATACGTACTAACCACAGATATTAGGGAATGAGGGTGGGCTGGTGGTGGGGAGAAATGCAATTAAAAAGACAGCACATGTAGGTTTGCTGGCATAACTCTCAGTTTTACAGAATTCCTAACAATGTAAATTAGGCAGGTCTATTAAAATTTCTATCCATTCTCTATACTAGATGTGTAATCTCATTAGTCTTGACAAAGGTCAAGAATCTGAAAGTAAATCAGCACATACAGTAGTATGTTTCAATTTCCTTCATTTATAATTAAGATTCTCCATTACTGCATTTTAAACTCTCAGTTTATCAACCCTAAATCTATGCAAGGAATAAGAAATGAGCAGTTCCTTAATAAAGCAAAGTATTTAGACTAATAGCAGTGTAGTATCTAAGAGGCAGTGTATAGTCTATGAGGTGTAAGGGCAGCCTAGATTAAAAGACCAGTGGAAATAAATAAAAGGTCATGTCATTTTTTTTTTTAGATCTCACATCTCATTTACTTCTAATTTTGAATATTTAAAAGATAAAGGACAGTACAGGAAATTGCTTGCTGGTAATGATGGTTTGGTGTGGGGATAGATGGGTGTTAGAACAGATAACTTATTTAGGTGGGGGTAATGGGATGGAGACATGGCACTGAGTGGAGAACTTTGACATTCATGGGTTACAGAAATGAGTCACGTAATCTTCTTTATCACCAACACCATCTGCTGGCTCTACGAATCCAACTCTTCCCACTTCTGGATTCCTTTCCCTTTGTCCCTTCTTCCCTTCCACTCTCCTCTCAGCACTCTCTGATCCATCCCCAGTATTCTATCATCACTTTCAAAGGGCTGTGGGCTCTGCGGGGGAATTAGGGACATCTATAGCCTGACTTTATGAAAAGCTGCCATAGTTTTAGTCAACTCTGAGTCTAATGCAAAAGATTTGTCGTTTCAAATGTGGAGCAAAATGGTTTTATCTGAATTCAAGCTATAAACATCACAAACTTGTAGAATTCAAGGATAGAAACTCTGAAAAACTAACTCATTGTTTTAACTGTCACGTATACAAAATGATCTCTTAGGAAAGAATCACCATTTCAGAAAGCTTTCAGAATCAAATATAATTATGATTACCTCTCATAAGGAGGCTAGATAATCAGGACCTCATCATGAATAAAAGTTACATTAAGATGGGAAATCATTACTAAGTACCAGAATAAAATGTCTTGACAAGTAAGTAGTGTTTGAGTTTTTGGTCTAAAAATTATCTAGGGAAAAATTCTTCATATAAAGATTTAAAAAATGCAACATTTTATTACATCATATAGAAATATTTGCCAATATTATATAATATTGGATGATGGACTCTGACTTATTCATTCATTTCACAAATATTGAGTATGTACTATATGTAAATATTGTGCATATTTACAAAAATAAGATGCGTATTCTGCATAAAATTGTTGTAAAAAAATAGAATTTATGCTCTCTGAAGGTAGGGATTTTTTTTTTTTTTTTTTTTTTTTGTCGGTTTTGTTCACTGGGGTATCCTCAGCATCTGGAAGAAAGGCCAGCAACATTTTCCTTGTGAAGGGCCAGATGGCAAATATTTTAGCCTTTGTGGGCCACATATGGTGTCTGCTGTATATTCTTCTTTGTTTTCACAACTCTTTAAAGATATAAACAACATTTTAGCTCTAGTCCATGGGCTGGATTTGGCCCACTGACCATAGTTGGCAAACCCCTGATCTAGGTCATTGCCAAGCTTTAGTAAGAGCACATTGAACGTTTGTTAAAAATGAAAAATGTATTCAATCTCCACAATGTATAAGCAATGTGAAAACAACAAAGATAGCATAGTTGATGCCCTCCAAGAACTACTGGATAAGAAAAGGAGACAAGTGGACAGAACTATATACAGCACTAATGATAGTCAGGGTTACAAGACTCAGGAGGAAAGCTGGAATGACCAAATAACGTGACATTCGAACTGACTCTTGGACATGACTTTTAATGAAAAACAGTTCAAATGAGTTGTAGGTGGAAGAAGGTTCTAATGACTCGAATTAGAGGGGCAATTTTGGAACTCATGGATAAATATGTAATCGTTTCAACACCTTTCAGAAACTATAAGCCAAAAAAGAATTATGGCACCAGCTGAGGTTACAATTTGATTTCCTTTTAGTTTACCATCTGAAAAAAAAAAAAAAAAAGGGCTGGGCATGGTGGCTGACGCCTCTAATCCCAGCACTTTCGGGGGCCAAGGTGGGTGGATCACCTGAGGTCAGGAGTTCCAGACCAGCCTGACCAATATGGTGAAACCCCATCTCTACTAAAAAAGGCAAAAATTAGCCGGGCTTCATGGCGTGCGCCTGTAGTCTCAGCTACCCCGGAGGCTGAGACAGGAGAATTGCTTGAACCTGGGAGGCAGAGGTTGCAGTGAGCCAAGATGGCGCCATTGCACTCCAGCCTGGGCGACAGAATGAGACTCCATCTCAAAAAAAAAAAAAAAAAAAAAAAAAAAAGGCACTAGATAGCCAGAAACATTATGCTGAAAATCAAGGAAGCTACTCTTCTTTGGATGAAAATGATGAACTCAGTGGTTTGGTTTGGGTAACATACAAATGCCACTGTTAAAGCTATGAGGTGGAAAAAGTATTGTAGCTATGACAAATCTTGAATTCTTGCAAGGTTGGTTGTTAACTATAATCAAAGCAGTACAATCCAAAAATAGGAGGGAATTGGAAATATACAGAGCCACATCAACCCAACAATCCTCTTAGAATCTGATAAATAGGGAGGGCAGTGACAAAACAGACTGTTAGTGAAACTGCATCTCAGCATTTTTATACAAATTATTTGACATTTTTAGTATGTCAGTACAGGTGTGGAGTTGGCTTTGAACTGCTGTTCATTTAGGTTATAACAGATGCAGGAGATTTAAAAAAATCCCTCAACTTACTGAAAAGATAAATTTAAATGTTCTAGGATTGATGAGTTAAAAAAAAAAAAAAAGCCCTACCTCATTTGCTGCATTATGCTTCAGTGATCACCATGGGAGAATTGACCTTTCTTTATTAAGTACTGCATATGTTCATTCTTTACATGACATCCAAATGGATTCAAAATGTGATGAGGCTATTGGCTCCATTACTGCAAACTCCAGGTTGCTCATTTGTGCAAAAGAGGTTGTTCAATTCATGTTTTCCCTAAATCTAGTACTAATCTGCACAATCTAAGATGTTTGTAATCCTACTCAAATGCCTCCTTGCTTCCAGCTGTGTTTGTTAACATGGCTTCTGAGTCTTTGGGTTTTTTCCCCTACATTACATAATGATGGATGTCCTTTCCCTGGTTACTCCCCCTTGTTGAAAGTAACCATTGTCAGCAGCATGGCCTAACATGACTGGTATCATGCCCCGTAATGATGATGATTCCAAAGCAGAGATGACATAGAAAAGAGAGGGCAGCATCAGTCACAGAAGAAGAGGCCTGCTCTGCAATGTAGGAATCAAAAACTCTTTAATTGCAAAGTATTGAGAATTTTAGAGACATAATTGTCCATTGATGTTTGAACAGATTAGGATGACTATTTTGTACCCCATCCTCTAGATTTCCAATTAGGAAAGACTACATATGAAAATGGTATCCTGGCATTTGGCTGAAAACTGAACCACAATTCTAACCTATGTTTATTACAGCCGTGTGATGCATTTTATACCATGTCAATGTGTCTACTAAGAATTCACTCAGAGATTCATATAAGAATCCAGTTTAGGTTGTGAGAAAGAATGCAGTAGTGTCAAGTTCATCCTTTGGGAACACACTCATCTCTGAAAAACCTGAAATTGGTGCTGTGTTTTCTATTACTAAATCTTTCTGGGTTTAAACAGAAATGCATTAAGTTTGGATTTCTCCTATTTACCTGGCATCACTTCTGACACAGAAACTGACCAAGTAATAGTCAATTAGGTTGACTGCTGTCATTGTGCATGTGAAAGAAACAGTAAGTACAGGATCTGCTTCACAAAGGCAGCTCCAGTAAGCAATGACTTATTTATCACAGACATTTATATGGATGCTAGAAAACAGATGTAGGATCCTTGCCTGGCAGCTGACTTACATGAAAAGGGCATTTTGACAGCCAATGACGTTATAATCTTCCCTTGCTGCTGTACAAAAAAAGATTTATAAGGCAGCAGAAGGTAAAATAATCTATTTACATAATATATACTTTTAAAAGCATAATTGGATCGACATTGGTCAATAATTGGGCAGGGCAGCCAAGCATTATCACAGGCTATATATTTCACATTTTATAAGAAAAAGAGCAAGAAAAATCAGAAATCCCAAAAAGCCTAACAAAGAAAACATCTGGGAAGACAAGTAGGGTAACAATTCAGGATCTTTCTCGTTAGAGTGAAGTCTCTACTATACAGCCTATCTAAGATATGAAGTGCTGCGATCAACTTAGATGTATTTATAGATAATTGCCAGAGATATTATAAACATAGCTCCCATTTCCAAGATTTTGAATATTAAATATAGTTAAAAATAAAACTAGGCTGAACATAATAGAAATATTTTTCAATAGCTCAAAAGGTACATTGGGGCATTACACTGTCTTGGGGCCATCATTAGACACATCACTCAACACTACGTTGCAACTATACAAATGTGCTAAATAATAGAGAGTTCTTCCATTTAATGTGAGGCTACTTAACATAGCTGACTATTTAGTTTGAAAAAAAATTCTGAAGCAGGTTGAATGCATAAAATTAGACCTATGGCATTTTAGCCTGTTTACCCATAAAAAGAATTGTTTTTGGATAATTATTTCAGCCCTTTCTTTGCAATTCTCTTATTTTTGCCACTGGGCTTTTCTTAATTTTCTTTCTGGTCTATATGTGCTCCCTACATACTTTTAAACATTTTTTCACCCTGTCCTTTAATTTCTTTATTGATCTCATGAGCGTTCTATCAAGGTCCTCTTTTCCCCATTTAGGGAATTTCATTTTCCCATGGACTTCTTGTGCCACTGCTTAAAGTAGAGAATGGGGAAACAAAAAGGTTTGAGGTTATCTCCACTTGAAAGATTGGACTGAGGATCAAGAAATCTGCATTATAGTATTATAGTCCCAACTGTCGTTAGTTTGCTACATGACCTGGAGAAAATCCCTTCACCCTCTCTGGGCCTGGTTCTCCTCTTCTGGAAAATGAAGGATTTGGACTATATGACTTCTCAGAGTCCTTTGAGCTCTACCATACCACACCTATACTTTTGTCAGCAGAATAGCAATTATGCAGGGCAGTTCAAGTGCATGTAAACCTTGCCTGGAGACCTCAGGATGTGAGCAGATCTATTTAGTACATAATATGTCAATTCATTGTGATTCCTTCACTGTTGGCCCTTTGGAGTATTTCTACCACTGGTATAATTTCTCGAGGAAAGGGATTATTTCTTATTTATCTCAGTATCTTCAGCACTTAGTAAAATGTCTGGAACTTAGTAACAGTTCATAAATGCTACTTCTACTTTGTACTTCCATATCTCACAGCATTTTCTGTCCACAAATATTTGTATTATAGAAGTTTATCACATTTACAACTTAAACTATTCAATATCTATGGGTTCTGCCTACTTAATTACTGATAACACCCAGTTCCTTGGAATACAATATTTTCCTGCAAAATGGTACAGATAATGGGAACAACACTATTTTCAGAAAGAGGCTGGACTGACTCATAAGGGAATCAACGTTCACTTCCTAAATAATTCACTAAAACTTACTGGTAAGACTCAATGTACTGTTGCACTGCTCACGTTACTAGAATCTCGGTGCCTACTTGAAATTGTGACTTGCAGAGGCAAAGGCTTAAAAAGCCATATGTTTTGGAAATATTTGAAAAGATAGCTACAGAAATAATAAAAAGTTCTAATAATATGTTTCTGTTGCTCAAATTCCAGAAGTAAGTCTAAAGTGGTATACTAAAAATTACTGTAACAACTTACATTTGCAATTAACAATAAGATTTTGCAAGAAAAATCTATTAAAAGAACTCAGATTCATACACTGATCTTGCAAAATGAGAAAATAAAATCTGTAGACCTGTTACAGACCTCAAATTAAAATACTGGTATTTGTTCGGGCCACTTTGTTAAAGAAGTATGCTTTCTTTGCCTCTTAAATTTTACATTTCTAACATTTAATGGTGATTAATTGTAAAGGACACATGTAAGACTATAATACAGCTAAATGATGCATTTGTAATTCATGTGAAACAACATAATTGGTTCTCCAAGGGTTCATCAATATATTATTCTACTAAACAGAATACTTGAAAGTCCCGCCTGAGTTTTAAATGCAATATGAAGCCTTTATTTTAAGCATGGCTTCCTCTGTGTAATATTCTCATAATTATTTTCCAGCAACAAGAAATATTAGGTTGATTATTTTTATTCTAGCTGTTAGTCCCTCATGCTGCGAAGAAAGCAAGTTCATGAATTCATTCATTTCAATACAAAACAGACATTATTTGGAGAGCTCTATTTAAAATAAAAAAAAATAAGGCTGGACGCGATGGCTCACGCTTGTAATCCCAGCACTTTGGGAGGCCAAGGTGGGTGGATCACCTGAGGTCAGGAGTTTGGGACCAGCCTGGCCAACATGGCGAAACCCTGTCTCTACTAAAGAGACAAAAATTAGTTGGGCTTGGTGGTGGATGCCAGTAATCCCAGCTACTCAGGAGGCTGAGGCAGGAGAATTGCTTGAACCCAGGAGGCAGAAGTTGCAGTGAGCCGAGATCACGACGCTGCACTCCAGCCTGGGCAACAGAGTGAGACTCTGTCTCAAAAATAAAAAATAATAAAATAAAATAAATTAGAAAATATCTTCTCAAAAATTTCATAAGAGGTGAAAAGTTGAATTAAATTATTTTAAAAGCCCGCTTTATTAAAAGGCATGTAATATTTCTATTGCCTCCCCCAAGAGAATTTCTATCACACAACAGTATATAAATAAACAGAAGTCAGTTTTAAGTACAGAATTTGATTCATGGAAATAAATTACGATCTTTTAATATAAAGCAACATTTTAGTATATAGTAAGAAAAAAACAAAAGGCCATATTCTTCACTTTGATACCTGTCACTATGTAGAAGACAAATTCCTTAACATACTTGTCTTTTAAAAATAATGTCAGTATATGTTTGTTAAACTTTTAGATATAAGTTAATGAAGATCATGCAGCTTATACATCTCACAGGGGTTCTGCTTATTCTTGCAACTACTGCCTGCTAATTGTCTCTAGAAACTCTAAAATTTGAAATATATATAGTGCTTTTGAAAAGAGACTCGATGAGGTCATTCTATGCCTTTTTCCTTCCAGACTTTCAGGTAATCTGATTTTCAGCCACTGTTCTCAGTTTATTTACAAAATCTATGACTCAAAGACTAGTATATATTTTCGTACAGTGTGGTCTGTCAATGTGACTAGCTCTGTACGTAAAAAGAGAACTCAAATTAGCAAGCATAAAGCCACTGGGGGCCATTCACTTAAATGCTGCCAAAAGGACTGATGAGACTTTTATTCCTGATGCTGAACTTGGGGAGGGGGAATGGTGGGGGAGTGTCTGCTAAATTCATTTTAGACAACAACGGACTACAACATCTCCCATATATTAGCCATCTTTTTAATTAAAGGATAGAAAATGGAAGGTTGGAATAAAAAGCAAAAGGAAGGAATAGAAGTGTAGATTCAACAAGACAAGACAAGAATGCCATTTCAAAACAATTTGGCATATTTGGAGAACTGGCAAAGGAGGATTTAAGAACACATGTCCCAGCAGCCCTAGAATGCACTTGCAAGGATATATATATATATATATATATATATATATATATCTCCTTGAATGGCTGTTGTGAAATCAGAGTGTACTTCTAGACATTGTTACCCATGTCTAGAATATGTATAGCAAGCGGTACTTCAATATTGATAACAAGGATAAATTAACTGAAATAATAGATAGAAATGTTCTACGCAAAAGCAGAGAAAGCTTTTTATTTTGAAATCTAAGCTCATTCTTAGGCTATGTAAAATTTAGGATAATCAGTCTGGACCTACAGGTGTACAATAAGGACAATGTTGGAGACTTGAATTCCTTCCCCCAGAGCATGAGTGAAAGTCTAGTTGAGTCTCAGAAACAAAACTGGCCCCCTTTTAAAAATTATTCCTTAGGAAGTTTCTAGTGCAGTGACAAATAAAACTAGGCACTTTGCTATCCTCTTGAGCTAGGCTTGCTCTTGTTCAATTTCAAACGAGTTCTCTTGAGTCTAAGCTGAGACCACAGTCATCTTGAAGGACAAAGGAAAAATTGCTTATCTTAGGCTTTCAGAGCTCAGAAGGTGAAAGGGCCCCAAGAGACCAACCTGCAAATCATACCAGCTGTGTTGGGCTGTAATAGCAGTGGAACCCATGAGCAGTAAACACCCAAAGATTCAGCCAGAAATCTACATACATTTTATAGAGTTATCAGAGCCCTTTAACTTACCCAGCACTTTTACCCAATGCTTTTTACACAAGACATGTAGCAACATCAGAAAAAATAAGTCTTCAGTGGAAACACATTGGGAAATGTGGTTCTAACGAACAGCTAGCCCATATCGCATATCTAACAAACCCAGAGTAAACTGATCTCTGAATGCTGTGAAGATTCATGGGAGTATTCTTAGATAACCACCTATGCCATGTCCAGCCAGTTGGTAAGAGAGCAAGGGGAATTCAGTGAGGACTTTCTTCTATGCTAATCACATTAATGTGGGATTTCTGCTCTATTTACATAGTAGAAATGGAAAGAAAGACATGTTGATTCATAATTATAATTAAAGTTATCTTTTTTATGGCTGCATAGTATTCCATGGTGTACATATACCATATTTTCTTTATCCAATCAACTGTTGATGGATATTTAGGTTGATTCCATGACTTTGCTATTGTGAGTAGTACTGCAATAAACATATGAGTACAGGTGTCTTTTTCATATAATGATTTCTTTCCCTTTGGGTAGATGCCCAATAGTGGGACTGCAGGGCTGAATGGTAGGTCTATTTTTAGTTCTCTGAGAAATCTCCAAATCTATTAAGTACAATGGTCACTATTCGAGTGACAAGTACACTAGAAGCCCAAATCTCACCATTCAATATACCTATGCAACAAACCTGCACATGTACCCGCTGAATCTAAAAATTTGAAAAAAGCTACATTAACTCTCCCAATAACAAAAAGGGAGTCAACAACCAGAGGTTATTCATTAATGTATCACAACTGTAAGCTTAGCTATCCCTGGCTGTGCTATTTTAGGTGCCTCATGGACAAAATACAGCATTTGGTTTATAAAATGACCCTACATCCAGAGATATAGTTAATGTACAAGTAATAAACAAGGAGATATTCTAGAAGATAAGAGACACAACTGAATTGATCCCAGAACACAAATGAGGAATTAAGAGAAACAGAAATTCCCAATATATTCATGTCATTTAAATCAATACAGGAATAATTCACCTTCTCCTTGGATCTACCTTCTGATATCTGCCAAGTCCCTGAGGCAAACCACACTCTGGACCAGTGACTGGCCTCCTCTCCACTTGCAGACAGATAGCTGGCTATCTAGTCTCTAGACACTACCCTCTGGTCTGTCAGATTAGTAATCCAACCTGTAACCTTTAGCATTTACCCCACTCTAGGAGTCAGTCCTCAGGGAACTTCTCTGGGGGTTCACTATACCTGCTTTGATCCTCAGACAATCTCAGATATGCTACTGACACCACATTACATCTTTTAAAAATGTACTTTTTTCACATTTTAACATCTCTGAGACTGAGATGCATCTAACAATCATTGGTGTGCTGTGATTTCATTGGCAGCATCTTTTCCTTTCTCAATGGTAAATAAATTAATGTAATGTCTTATGATTGATACTATCTTTGATTCAATGATATATAGTAAAAGTAAACATCTAGTACCTCAAGTCTCCTGATGTAAGGGCTCAATATACAGAATATTCTGTAAATAATATCTCTGTTGTACTACTCTCTTCTGAGATACCTTAGAGTCTCCTGCTAAAGAGGTACTTTATATATAGGTCACAATGTTTGGTTTCGTATGACCCCAATCATAAGAGATTAGATAATGAGTACGTACCAAAGAAAACTATCTATAGATTGCCATGAGAGATTTTTCCAGCAGAAAACCTCTGCTCTGAACCAAACAAACCAAATCTTTCTTGGGGTAACTTAATGAGACACATGCAGAAACGGATATGTATGTTAGGCAGAAGCAGAAGCTAAGAGAGAGAGGATGTTAAAAGCCACATGGCAGTAGAAACCATAAATAAGCAGATACCCTGATATAGAAAGGAGAACAGAGAGTTCATTCATTGTTAAGGAAATAAAAGAAGAATTAGATAGACAGAAAAATAAAAATGCAGTAGCTGAGACACCATAATGGCAAATCATAAGAATAGAAGGATTAGTAAGTTACAACTGGAATCAAGCACAAACCTGCTCCTAAAGGAAGACTACCAGCAGGGTGGTCAATATGTCAGAGGTGCTGTCAGACTTCCAGAGCCACTGTTGTTGTAGTCAGAACATTCTAGTTTTGATGAGCCATGGCTGGGAGACCACTGTGATATTTCTTCCTCATATTTTCTTAACCCTGTATCACCTTTAAAAACTTTAGCATGCCTCTATTCCTTGGAATTAGAAAAAGACTGTTATATGATATATATATACATATAGAGAGAGAGACTCACTCACTCATTTTAACCCTTCCCTTACACACTTTGGCCCACAATTTCTTTCTTAGGGGAAAAGACAGAGTAGAGAATGCTTCCAATATACCAGTGGCATGATATTGGCTCACTGCAACCTCCAACTCCCGGGTTCAAGCAATTCTCCTGCTGCAGCCTCCCAAGTAGCTGGGATTAAAGCCATGTGCCAATATACCTCGCTAATTTTTGTATTCTTAGTAGAGATGGGGTTTCATCATGTTGGCCAGGCTGGTCTGTAACTCCTAACCTCAAGTAATCCGCCAAACTCGGCCTCCTAAAGTGCTGGGATTACAGACATGAGCCACTGTGCCTGGCCTCCGTTATACAATATTAAGCAACTATAAGAAAGCAAAAGATAGGGTACAAAGAGAATGTGGTAAAAAAAAAAAAAAAAAAAGTGATCAGAGCTTACAAATTGGCTGAGCCAGGGAAGAGAGGAGGAGGTTAACAGGGGTGATCTCAAAACTTGAGAGACAGAAGGGAGGCATGGGGGTGGGGGCAGCACACACAGGCCAGAGATGGAGTGCCAACTCCATTTTATCTTTACTTTTTATTTTCTGAAGGGTCATTGACATATAGCACAGATTTTCTGCAATGATATCTTATTTGGTCCTGGCCAAATCTTAAAATTTGGTTCAAATTCTCCTTCCTTTCAGTAATACTCAGGGGAGGTCATGTTCAGCTTACCACCTTTCCTCAAATCACCTTTGGACTAATCAAACTCAGACTTCCTTCCAGTCAACAAATCTAACAATATTTCCACTTATCTGAATGAATTCAGTTAAGTCAACATTGATTAGGATAGTGTTTTCTTGTCCAACATACCTTATGCGGGCCCAAGCTCATCAGATTGACCACTAAAAAAAACTACAACTCAAAGTTGTATTTTTCTATTTATTTTGAAGTTTTTAAATATAAAAATGTATCAGTTTTAAAATTTCATTTATGGAACATAAGATTATTGGAATTATTATCTCCCTTTTCATCAATCAAAATCTAATTCATGGCTGGGTGCAGTGGCTCATGTCTATAATCCCAGCATTTTGGGAGGCCGATGTGGGCGGATCACCTGAGGTCAGGAGTTCGAGACTAGCCTGGCCAACATGGTGAGACATGGTGAGTGCTATGGCACTCCCGCCTTGGTGACAAGAGCAAAACTCCGTCTCGGAAAAAAAAAAAAAAAAAAAAAAAAATCTAATTCAGGGCTACAGAGAACTATTTACCCATGGAAGAACCAATCTGTGTGAGAGTATTAGAAAATAACTATATTCATTCATTCATTGTGTTACCTAATGTGAAGATGGAAAACTAAAGCATGCTTATGTTTTCTTTTTTTTTAACATATGAACAAATTTAAGAATGAAAATGGTACTTGCTGGGCGTGGTGGCTCACGCCTGTAATCCCAGCACTTTGGGAGGCCGAGGTGGGTGGATTACCTGAGGTCAGGAGTTTGAGACCAGCCTGACTAACATGGAGAAACCCTGTCTCTACTAAAAATACAAAATTAGCTGGGCGTGGTGGCACATGCCTGTAATCCCAGCTACTCAGAAGGCTGAGGCAGGAGAATCTCTTGAGCCCGGGAGATGGAGGTTGTGGTGAGCCAAGATCGCGCCATTGCACTCCAGCCTGGGCAACGAGAGCGAAACTCCTTCTCAAAAAAAAAAAAAAAAAAAAAAAAGGTACCAATTCAAATTTGTTACTCTTGATCTTTATAAAGGTATAATTCTATTACTTTCTTTAGTATTTGAATTCTAGCAGTAACTTCCTGGGATAGTTTCTGCCCCTTAAATTCAATGCTTTTCTTACACTTCCTTCTTTGGTTTTGAAAAACAATCACAGCTTCTTTCATTTAGGTATCTTTGTTGCTGTTTCTATGTTTTGACAATATGGAATGAGGTATAATTTATTTACATTTTGGGGCTACCTAACAGGTAATGATGTGCTAACATATCAAAGTGAAACTCTCCAGAAATGGTCATTCACTATAGATATTACCATGTAGGGGAATGGTTAAAATGAAACAAAACAGTAATCTTGGCTCAGGTATGTATTTGTCAGCAGGATGAGAAAAGTTTAAACTGTATATTTAATATGTAATAGTATTGCTTTGAAAACAAGTTTTCAAAAACTTTTATCACCTCTCTTTCTTACCCACTCATCACCTTAAAAACATTTAATTCACATTCCAAGATCTTATTTTCCATCATATTCATTAATAAAACTTAATAGTCTTGGGAATTTTTTACTGTCATCATTTAGACCAGTGGCCTATAAGGGGTTTTTGGTTTTATATTAGATCTCAAACTGTCTGCAGGGAATCCTGATACCTTGGTACCACTTAAATATAGTTTTTTGCTTTAACAGTGATGTGTAGAAAGGGAATTCCAGATGGCCTTTTGTAATGTAGTCACTCAAGGAGAAATCCATAGACAAACTTGCATTAAATTATATTGCTCATCTAAGTAAAGGAAACTTCTCATTTAAATAATAGCTTGCTGATATCATCAAAATGGTGAAATAGAAAGTTCCATCTCTTGTTCTCCCATAGAAACACCAACTTAACAATGTAGACCACAATACCTTTATGAGAAGACCAGAATCCTTTTAAGAGGTTGCAGTACACCAGAGGAACACAAAACTGAAAAAACTCCACTGAAATGAGTAAGGAGCAATTTCACTTTACTAGTATTAGCCCCTTCCCTCAAGCCATCACAGCTCAGCACTGAAAAATATCACTTTGGCCCACAGTTTCTTTCTCAGGGGAAAATACAGAGTAGAGAATGCTTCCAATGTACCAGCCTTTTGGTGCACTGCCTGAAGGGCTAGTTTCTATCTCACCTCACATGGGGCACTGATAGAAAAGAAATAGCTTGGATGTTTCAGGGCAATTAAGAACAAAGGAAAAAGGGCAGGCAGCTTACTGTGGTGAGCATAGCTCTACAAGATTGAGAGAAGGCACAGAGCCTGATGCTTCTTCCACTGCGATAGGAGAGAAATGGAACATGTTCCCAACAATCTGGCCTCAGTGCACCACCAGGGTCGGGCTGGATTCTGTCCTGCCTCAGAAGACATTAGCATGGCTCTATGAATTGTGCTAGGGGTAAAAAAAGAAAACAAGTAAATCCATCTAATTAGGAATCCTCCCACACAAATCCAGAGAAGACACATTCATAGAAAAGGTTTGAGAGGCTCCTAGAATCTCTAGCCTAGTGAATTGGTTAAGCTCTTTCCATGTCTAAACAAGTCCAGAAAGGATGGGAAGGGTGGCTGCTTCCTCAAATGTGCAGACACCAGTGCAAAAGTATAAGAAACAAGAAAAATCAGTGAAACATTACACTAAAGGAACAAATTAAATCGTAATACACAACTCTAAAGAAATGGAGATCTATGAATAGGCTAACAAAGAATTCAAAATAATCATCTTAAGGAAGCTCAGTGAGTTACAAGAGAATATAGACAACTGAACAACATTAAGAAAATAATTCAGCAACAAAATGAGAATGTCAACAGAGGTAGAAATTATGTATGTATGTATTTATTTATTTATTGAGACAGAGTCTCGCTCTGTTGCCCAGGCTGAAGTGCAGCAGCACAATCTCAGCTCACTGCAACCTCCGCCTCCCTGGTTAAAGAGATTCTGCTGCCTCAGCATCCCAAGTAGCTGGGACTACAGACATGGGACACCATGCCCGGCTAATTTTTCTGTGTGTGTGTGTGTATACATATATATACACACACACAAATATATACATATATATAAATATATATATATACACACAAATATATACATACATATATATAAATATGTTTTTTAAGTAGAGATGGGGTTTCCCTATGTTGGCCAGGCTGGTCTCAAACTCCTGACCTCAAGTGATTCACGCACCTCAGACTCCCAAAGTGCTGGGATTACAGGTGTGAGCCACCATGCCCAGCTCAGGCTGGTTTTTTTGTTGTTGTTTGAGTTGCCTTTTTCTTTTTTTTTTGAGACGGAGTCCCACTCTGTCACCCAGACTAGAGTGCAGTGGCACAATCTCGGGCTCATTGCAACCTTTGCCTCCCAGGCTCAAGAGATTCTCCTGCCTCAGCCTCCCCAGTAGCTGGGATTACAGGTATGTGCAACCACACCTGGCTAATTTTTGTAATATTTTTTTTTTAGTAGAGATGGTGTCTCATCATGTTGGCCAGGCTGGTCTCAAACTCCTGACCTCAAGTGATCCACCTGCCTTGGTCTCCCAAAGTGCTGGATTACAGACATGAGCCACCACATCTGGCCCTAACAGAGGTAGAAATTATTTAAAAAAAAAATAACCAGGCCGGGTGCGGTGGCTCACACCTGTAATCCCAGCACTTTGGGAGGCTGAGGCAGGCAGATCACCTGAGGTTGGGAGTTCGAGACCAGCCTGACTAACATGGAGAAACCCCGTCTCTACTAAAAATAAAAAATTAGCCAGGCATGGTGGCGCATGCCTGTAACCCCAGCTACTCAGGAGGCTGAGGCAGGAGAATAGCTTGAACCCGGGAGGCAGAGGTTGCAGTGAGCCAAGATTGTGCCATTGCACTCCAGCCTGGGCAACAAGAGTGAAACTCCGTCTCAATAAATAAATAAATAAATAAATAAATAAATAAATAAATAAAAATAACCAAACAGAAATTCTGATTCAGTGACTGAACTGAAAAATCACTACAGTGATTAAACAGCAGACTTGATTAAGCAGAAGGAATCAGTGAAACTGAAGACCAGTCATCCAAATTATGTAGCCAGAGGAGCAAAAAGCAAAGAATGATAAAGAATGAAGAAAGCCTAAGCTACTTACTGAACATCATCAAGCAGACCAATACATTCATTATGGGAATCTCAAAGGAGAAGAGAGATAGGGGGAAAAGCTTATATAAAGAACTCATGGAGGAAAACATTTCAAATCTGGGGAAGGAAATGGATATCCAGATTCATGAAGCCCAAAGAATGCCAAATTAGAGAAACCCAAAGAAGTCTACACTGAGATACAATATAATCAAATTGCACAAAGTCAAAGAAAAATTTTAAAGGAGCAAGAGAAAAGTGACTCGTGATGTAAAGTGAGTCCTCAATAAGACTATCAGTGGATTTCTTAGCAGAAACCTTGCAGACCAGAAGGCAGTGAGCTTATAATATTCAAAGTGTTGAAAGAAAAAAAAATGCCAATCAAGAATACTATATCTGGCAAAACTGTCCTTCAAAAGTGAAGGTGAGATAAAGACTTTTCCAAACAAAAGGCACGGGAGTTCATCACCACTAGACATGATGCTAACGGGAGTTCTTCAAGTAGAAATGAACAGATGCTAAAACAGTAACACAAAAGCATATGAAAGAATAAAACACACTGGTATGGGCAAGCATACAGACAAACACAGAATACTATATATATATAATATAGATATAGACATAGATAATTTTTTTTTTTTGAGACAGGGTCTCATTCCTATTGCCTAGGCTAGACTGCAGTGGCATGATCACAGCTCACTGCAGCCTCGGCTGATTCTCCCACCTCAGCTTCCTGAGAAGCTGGGAATATAATTGTGCACCACCATGCCTGGCTAATTTTTTTGCATTTTTAATAGAGACAGGGTTTTGCCATGTTGCCCAGGCTGGTCTTGAATTCCTAGACTCAATGAATTTGCCCACTTTGGCCTCCCGAAGTGCTGGGATTAGAAGCCACTGTGCCCAGCCCGGATACTACAATAATGGTGGACTATAAATAACTTTAAACTCTACTATTAAAGTTAAAAGACAAAAATATTAAGATTATAACTACACAAATTTGTTAATGGATACACAATATAAAAAGATTTAAACTATGACATCAATAACAGAGTATGGTGAGGGAGAAGTAAAAGTGGAAGGTTTTTGTATGTGAGTGCAGTTAAGTTGTCAGCAGCTTAATATAGAACTGCTGTAACTGTAAGACAATCTATGCAAGCTTCATGGTAATCATAAAGAAATTAACTATAGAAGATACACAAAAGAAATAGAAGAAGGAACCAAAGCATATCACTACAAAAAAATCAACAAATCACAAAAGAAGATAGCAAGAGAGGAAAACAGGGACAAAAAGACTATGAAACAGAAAACAATCAACAAAAGGGCAATAGTAAGTCCTTCCCTATCAATAATTACTTGAAATGTAAATGGAGGCCTGGTGCGGTGGCTCACGCCTGTAATCCCAGCACTTCGGGTGGATCATGAGGTCAGGAGATCGAGACCATCCTGGGCAACATGGTGAAACCCTGTCTGTACTAAAATTACAAAAATTAGCCGGGTGTGGTGGTGCACGCCTGTAGTCCCAGCTACTTGGGAGGCTGAGACAGGAGAATCACTTGAACCCAGGAGGCGGAGGCTGCCATGAGCCGAGATCGCACCACTGCACT
Organism: Pan paniscus; assembly: GCF_029289425.2. NCBI lineage: Eukaryota > Metazoa > Chordata > Mammalia > Primates > Hominidae > Pan > Pan paniscus. The sequence continues at coordinate 97,111,936 of NC_073272.2, read as the reverse complement.
CCAGCCTGGGCAACAGAGCAAGACTCTGTCTCAAAAAAAATAAAATAAATAAATAAATGCAAATGGATTAAACTCCCCAAACAAAAGACACAGAGTGGCAGAATAGATAAATAAACAATATCTAATTATATGCTACCTATAAGAGACAACACTTAGCTTTGAGGACACACATAGCCTGAAAGTAAAGAGACAGAAAAAGATATTCCACACAAATGGTAACCAAAAGAGAGCAGGAGTGGCTATACTTTATGTGACACAAAATAGACTATAAGTCAAAAACCGACATAGAGGCGAAAAAGGTCATTACATAATAATGAAAGCAATTCATCAGGAAGATATAACAATTATAAATCCACATATACACCAAATATTAGAGCATCTAAATATACAAAGTAAACACTGACAGATCTGAAGTAGGAAACAGACAGCACTATGGTATTGGTAAGATAATTCATATCCCACTTTGATAATGAATAGAACATCCAGGCAAAAAAAAAAAAAAAATCAATAAGGAAACAATAGACTTGAACAACACTAAGAGCAAGAGGAACTAAAAGACATACAGAAGACATTTCACCCAACAGTTGCGAAATACACATTCTTCTCATGCACACATGGAACATTCTCCAGAATATATCACGTGTTAAGTCACAAAAAAAGTCTCAACGAATTTAAGACTGAAATCCTACACAGTATCTTTTCTGACTACAGTGGAATGAAACTAGAAATTAATAGCAGAAGGAAAATTGGATAATTTACAAATATGTGGAAATGAAACAACACACTCTTTAAAAACCAATGAGCCAATGAAGAAATAAAAAAAAAATTAGAAAATATCTTAAGACATGCAAAAATGAAAATACAACATACCAAAACTTACGAGATAGAGCAAAAGCAATTCTAAGAGGGATATTTACGGTGATAAAATGCCTACATTAAAAAAGTAGAAAGATCTCAAATAAACAATCTAATGTTATACCTCAAGGAGCCAGAAAAAGAACAAATTTAGGAGAAGCCCAACATTAGCAGAAGCAAGGAAATAACAAAGACTAGAGTCAAAATAAATGAAATAGAGAACAGAAAAGCAGTAGAAAAAAAATCAGTGAAACAGAAAATTGTTTTTTTCTGAAAATATAAACAAAATGGAAAAATCCTTATACTAAAAAAAAAACAAGATTCAAAATCAGAAATGAAAGATGAGACATTAGAACTGATGCCACAGAAATAAACAGGATCAGAAGAGACTACTATGAAGAATTATACACCAACAAATTGGATAATCTCGAAGCAATGGTTATATTCACAGAAATATACAACCTACCAAGGGTAAATCATGATGAAATGGGAAATCTAAACAGACCAATAACAAACAAGGAGACTGAATCAGTAATCAAAACCCTCTGCAAAAAGAAAAATCCAGCATTAGATGGTGTCAGTGGTGAATTTTATCAAATATTTAATGAAGAATTAACCCCAACACTTTTTAAAGACTTTAAGAGAGTAGACTTCGAAACTCATTCAATCAAGCCAGTATTACCCTAATACAAAGTCACAGACACTACAAGAAAAGAAAACTACAGACCAGTATCTTCGATGAAAACAGATGTGAAAATTCCCAAGAAAATATTAGCAAACCGAATTCAACACTAAGTTCTAAAAAATCATAGATCATGATCAAATGGGACTTATCCCTAATATGTGAGGATGGCTTGAACATATGCAAATCAATTAATGTGCTACACCACATTAATAGAATGAAGGATAAAAATCACACAATCATCCCAATAGATGCAGAAAAAGCATTTGAAAAAATTCAACACCTTTCCATGATAAACACTATCAATAAATTAGACATACAAGGAATTTACCTCAACACAATTAAGGCCATACATGAAAAGCCCACTGCTAATATCAAACTAATGATAACACACAAAGTTTTTCTTCTCATATCAGGAAATGGAAAGAATGCCCACCCTCACCATTTATATTCAAGATAGTACTGGAAGCTCTAGCTGGAGCAACTAGACAAGAAAAAGAAAAATAAAAGACATTAAAATTGGGAGGAAAAAAAAAAGAAGTAAAACTATCTCTGTTTGCAGACACGTGATCTTACATAGAGAAAACCCTAAATATTCCACAAAAAACTGTTAAAACTAATTTAAAAATTCAGCAAAGTTGCACGATACAAAATCAACATACAAAAATCAATTGCATTTCTGTACATTAACAATAAAGTACTGAAAACAAAACTGAGAAAGCAATCCCATTTGCATAGTATCACAAAGAATGAAATACTTAGGAATACATTTAACCAAGGAGGTGAAAGACTTGTACAGCGAAAACTACATAACGTTGATGAAACAAATTAAAGACAACATATATAAATGAAAAGATATTCAGTGAAAGACTTAATATTGTTAAAATGTCCATACTACTTAACATAATCTATAGATTCAATGCAATCCCTTTAAATGTCCCAATGGCATTTTTCAGAGAAATAGAAAAACCCATCGTAAAATTCATAACTACAAAAGAGCATGAATAGCCAAAGAAATCTTGAGAAAGAAGAACATAGCTGGATTCGCCACACTTCCTTATTTTAAGATATATTACAAACCTTCAGCAATTTAAAAAATATGGGACTGACATAAAAACAGACATGTAGACCAAGAAAACAGAATAGAGAGCCTAGAAATATATCCATGCATATATGGTCAACTGATCTTTGTATGGGGTGCCAAGAACACAGAATGAGAAAAGGAAAGTCTCTTCAACAAATGGTAGTGGGAAAATTGGATATGGACATGCAAAAGAATGAAATTGGACTTTCATCCCACATTATATATAAAAATCAACTAAAAATGGGTTAAAGATTTAAACATAAGACCTAAACCTACAAAACTCCTTGAAGAAAACAAAGGGGAAAAGCATCATGGTATTGGTCTGGGCAATGATTTCTTGGATATGACACCAAAAGCATAAGCAGCAAAAGCAAAAACACAGTGAGATTACATAAAACTAAAAAGCTTCTGTACAGCAAGCAATCAAAATGAAAAGGCAATTTACAAAAATGAGAGAAAATATTTGCTAGCTGCATATCTGATAAAGGGCTAACTATCCAAAATGTATCAAATACGTAAGGAACTCAAATAACTCAAGATCAAAAAAACAAAACAGCTGGGTATGGTGGCTCATGCCTGTAATTTCAGCACTTTGGGAGGCCGAGGCAGGCAGATCACCTGAGGTTGGGAGTTCAAGACCAGCCTGACCAACATGGAGAAACCCCATCTCTAATAAAAATACAAAATTAACTAGGCATGGTGGTGCAGGCCTGTAATCCCAGCTACTCGGGAGGCTGAGGCAGAAGAATTCGCTTGAACCCGGGAGGTGGAGGTTGTGGTGAGCCAAGATTGTGCCATTGCACTCCAGCTTGGGTAACAAGGGCGAAACGCCATCTCAAAAACAAAATGAAACAAAACAAAATAAAAAACAAAAAAGCTCCCAAATAGCCAGTTTAAAAAATAAGGAAAGGTTTTGAATAGACATTTCTCCAAAGTAGACATACAAATGGCCAACAGGTATGTGAAAAGATGCTCAACATCACTAATCAAGGAAATGCAAATCAAAAACTACAATGAGATGTCACCTCACCCCAGTTAGGATGTCTACTATTTAACAACAAAAAAAAATGTAAAAGGCATTGTTAAGGATGTGAAAAGGTAACAAGCACTGTTAAGGATGTGAAGAAATTGGAACCCTTATACAACTGTTAGTGGGAATGTAAAATGATGCAGCCATTATGGAAAAGAGTATGAAGCTTCCTCAAAAAATTAAAAACAGACTTACCAGATGATCCAGTAATCCCTCTTCTGGGGATATGTCCGAAAGAATTGAGGCCAGGCGCGGTGGCTCATGCCTGTAATCCCAAAACTTTGGGAGGTCAAGGCAGGCGGATCACGAGGTCAGGAGATCAAGACCATCCTGGCTAACATGGTGAAACCCCGTCTCTACTAAAGATACAAAAAATGAGCCGGGCGTGGTGGCACGTGCCTGTAATCCCAGCTACTCAGGAGGCTGAGGCAGGAGAATTGCTTGAACTCAGGAGGTGGAGGTTACAGTGAGCCGAGATCACGCCACTGCACTCCAGCATGGGTGACAGAGCGAGACTCTGTCTCAAAACAAAAAAAAGAATTGACAGCAGGATCTCAAAGAGATATCTGCACTCCCATGTTCACTGCAGCATTATTCACAACAGCCAAGATAGGGAAATAATCCAAATGTCCATCAGTGAATGAATAGAGTAAATGGAGTAAATGTGGTATGTACGTACAATGGAATATGATTCAGCCTTAAACACAGAAAGAAATCCTGCCATATGTGACAACATGGTTGAACCTGGAGACATATGCTAAGTGAAGTAAGACAGGCACACAAAGACTCATACTGCGGGATTCCACGTTTATGAGCTATTTAAAATAGTCAAACTCACAGAAACAGAGTAGAATGGTGGTTGCCAGGGTCTGGGGAGAAGGAGGAGTGGGGAGTTGCTGTTCAACAGGTATAAAGTTTCATTTGTGCAAGATGAATAAATTCTAGAGATCTATTGTATGGCATAGTGCCTATAGTTAACAATATTGTATTGTCCACTTAAAGATTTGATAAGAGGGTAGATCTCTTGTTAAGTTTTCTTCCTACAACCAAAAAACAAATATAGCCAAATTTTTAAAAAGGAAAAATAACAGCTTGCTGTTTCTGAGAGGTAAAAAAGTGACTACCTACTTGCACTGGGCTAGTAGGCATATATGTAGTATATGAATAGTCTGGGCTAAATAGTATGTGCAAATATATCACTAGCAATAAAATCAAGGTCTGTGAATAATTTTTAGTCAACGCTTAGAATGGCCACAGGTAGCACACCAGGAAATGGCTAGGAAGTGCTCCCACTGCCTGGGTAATTTTATAAGTCATTTGTAACATACATACTGTTCTGGTAACAGATAAACCCTAGGTTAGGTTTATCTTTCATTTCTTATAGCTCTTTTTCTCTAGCACGAGAATCCAAAAAGTACTTAGAGAACACTGGCACAAAGAAGGGTGTATCAAAAACAAATGTTACTCTTTTGGTCTAGAGTAACTTTAGAGGATAAGTTTAGGACACTAAAACTATAGGTGTGCTGGAAGTTCCATAATTGACTTTCAAATGCTATTTTCCAGTAGTCAAAACTACTCATTTGCTTAAGTTATGGAGTATATAACATTGCAATTGAATAATAATTATGAAAGACATTGCCATTTCCATCAATATTTTTATTTTAAATTACTCCGGGTATCTTATTTTTTTTTAAGAGAAGCCCAAATTAAATGCAGTTTATTTTTCTTGAAAAGAAATGCTGATCTCTATTCATAGCCTGCTAATAGCATTATTTCTTTTTTTTTTTTATTTTCGGTACACACAGAGGAACGGAGGGGAGGGGTGTAAAGGAAGGGAGTGTTATAAAGACTTTTTTGTAGAAGTGGGATTTTTTGCACCTTCAATTACCTCATGGCAGGTGCAATGACCACTTTGTGCTCTCTTGAGGACAAAAGTGGCAATCTGTACTTACAAATACATGATCATATCAGTAAAAATGAGGCCATGCTGAAAATTTGCCCCGAGATGTTTAAAGGACACTGAATTTTGACTCAGATTTACACATAAGTCAATGCCAAATGACAAATTTCAAGCTTCACAAGTTCAGACATTGATCAGGGAATTGGAGCTTCAAAGCCATAAAGCTGAAAGCTTTTGGACCAAGGAATATTCAACAAAAGCTGTGTAAAAATGCATCAATGCAGTGTGATCACCTCAAGCAAAAATCAGCAAGGCACAACAATGAAGAATTCAAATTTAATCTATCTTTTGGACTTCCTTGGAAAATGAGAATACAATCACGGTCAAAAGTTGATAACATTTTCAAATGACTTTCAGTCCATTTGAATAGGTATGAAATAATACCATTTGTTTGTATAGCATTTAGTTTATAAATGCTTCCTGGATACCTTACCACATTTCTTTTCACTTCAAGGCTGTGAGGTGGGGCAAATATAATTATCCTTATTTTATAGATGGGGGCACTGAGGGTTAAGAGGTTTGCCTGAAGGAACAGAGCTAGTAAGTTTTGGGATTAGATTTTTTAAAAAAAATCTAGTGATCTTTTCCTATTTTAGGCTATGAAGACAAAGAATCTGTCAGTTTAGATGTGGTATTATTTGATGAATTATCTTTGGGTGTGAGACAGGTGGTGCTACTAGTCACACTGTGAATTGCCTTCGGTATTTACAGTATCACATTGACATCCCAGACATTTTTCCCTCTCATTCATCAAGTTCAGTACCTAAATGCTCTTTAATTACACATTCACATGTGAATAATGTATATATCTAGTTATCTACATAGAGTTGGTATTAATAAGAATGTTCTGCTCTATGCCAGTAAGCATGTGCTACTACTTTAGTTTAAAATAGTTTGTTTCCCCACTGGGTAAGATGAAGTGATGGGGATGATATTTAATCTTTTCTTTTCTTTTTTTTTTCTCGCTCTGTCACCAGGCTGGAGTGCAGTGGCATGATATCGCTCACTGCAACCTCCGCCTCCCAGGTTCAAGTGATTCTCCTGCCTCAGCCTCCTGAGTAGCTGGGACTACAGGCACGTGCCACCACGCCTGGCTAATTTTTGTATTTTTAGTAGAGATGGGGTTTCACCGTGTTAGGCAGGATGGTCTCGATCTCCTGACATCGTGATCTGCCCGCCTCGGCCTCCCAAAGTGCTGGGATTACAGGCATGAGCCACCACACCTGGCCTGATGTTTAATCTTATACATCCTTGAGACATGAAAAAGTACCGTCTATGTTAATATAAAATGGAAATAGAAACTATTATTTACAAGGAGGCAATATGAACAACCCATAGAAAAGAACCTATTTCTAAATCATAAAAGATAAACAATATCAATAATATTGACTATGTATTGATATTAGAATCACCAGCTACTGTGCTGTGTTTTATATTCATTATGTTATTTAATTCTCAGAATAACCCTACTAGGTAGGCATTGTTACATACATTTCATGGATGAAGAAACTAAGTTTTAGAAAGGCTAGATAATTTGCCTAAGTTTACACAACTAGTAATGGTAAAAACGGAATTAGATTCCAGTTGATGTAATTAAATATTGCTCTTTAACTATTATGTCTCTGGTATTCAAACTTCAGTAGTATGTAGAAAAATGATCTGGGCACTTGTTAAAATGTAGATTCCTGAGCACTATATACTGTGATTCAAGACCTGGGGTATGGTCTGATACTCTAAATTTTTAAACAATTTATGATTGATATATAATAACTATATATATTTATGGGGTACAACGTGATGTTTTGATATAGGTATACATTGTATAATGAATTTTAGTAAGTTTCCCAGGTAATTCTCATGATTTTTTTAAAAGATTTTCAGAAATACTGTCATACATTATACTGACAGCTAACACTGTTTCCTCCATATTAATTTTGTATGAATCTTTTAAAAATAAGTCATACATTTGAGGGTTTTGGTTGTTGCTGTTGTTGTTTTAACTCAGAAAATTTAATGTCTCACTGTAGTTGAGAACCTTACCAGGAAAACAGAAATTGTGATGGGACGGTATTGATATTTGCATAACAGATGCATATGTATGACACATTCAATGAGGCCAAACAACAGGCTTTCTCTGTAGGTGTAAGTAGAGGCAGCTAGCTAGGTACGTAAATGAAGAAAGGAGAACTGAAGATAGAAGGGAGAGGGAAGAAAAGAGAGAAAGGCAACAAAGTTAAAGGACTGATCTACTTTTGAACACAAGTATATTTCTCTCAAAAGACAAACAGGTTCTGATTAAAATTTGTGTTTTGACAGCTATGTCTTTTATCTGGTTTGTTTAGGTTCTTAAATGGAATGACAGGGCACACAATCCAATTGGCAGTTGTGATTAAGAGGTCAGGCAGTGAATTCAGTACTTTAAAAAACTCTTTCTCTCTCTCTCTCTTTTGCCCCCTTCAACTGGCACTTTAGTCTCCTAACTTATTCATATCAGCAGGAAGCAATGGCTGAACACCAACCTCTACTCACAAATCTAAGGACAAGCTTCATTATTACCTATTGCTTCAAGGAAATTCAGTGATGTTTAGATAATCCGGGCACATATATAGCTTTTCAGTCTCAATTATTGTTTTCTTTTTCTCCTTCTGAACTATCAATCTAGTATGAAAAGCTTAAAAATTAAAAGGCTTTTTAGAAAAGAAATCACTTTTGTCTCTATATAAAAGAAGAGCAAAAAAGGTACTCCCAAAGGACAGAGTCTGTTAAAAATCAGATTATTTCCACCACACTCCCCTATTATTCACTTGTCAGTAAAATATGTCCTCTCATTGTCTTGGTTTGAATGCCTATTTTTATCTGACTGGAGCTATATGGTCATTTTTGTATTTATTACTAAGTTCTTTAGGTTTCTACTCCCCCCACCCCAGAGCATGTTTTTCTGCTCTTAAAAACTGGGCCACATGCCTCTGAGGAGAAAGTAGTGCATTATTTCATTCCCACCTTTTCTTCTTTTTTGGCATCTCTGAGGCTGCTATGCCCAGAAGTGCTTCCACTCAAGCTGGACCATCAAATCAATTATCACAGCAGTCTGCTTTCTAAATATGAATGGCAATGAATGACAACAGGAAAGGCAAACTTTCAACTTTGATTTGTCATTGGTAATGCAAATCTTTTTTTTTTTTTTCTTTTTGGTCCCCTCCTCTTTTCCTTTTATATCTCTCTCAATTTCTCCCTGTCTCTCCCTCTCAATCTCTGTCCCTCACAGAAGTTTGAGAGAGTCCAGCCATTTGGCCAAATTCTCCCCCCTGCTGTTGGCAGCTGCATTGTATCAAATCTTCAAATGAAAGCTTCACCTTTGTGAGTCAAAGTCACAAGAGAAAAATGGTATGGGGAGCCATTATTGCTATAAAATCTCTTTCTGCTAACCTCTGAGCCTGATTATTCCTGCATCTGAAGAAGCACAACAATGTTGCATCCTTATTCATTCGGGCTGTTTAAAATTCTTGCCTGCTCCAGTATTTGAAGCTTCAATTGTTTTGTGCTTAATGTTGCTCATTTCATATCAAGTTCTTGGTTATGTGAAATACTTTAATTTTTAAAATGTTATTATATCCTAGCTGTTTAAAAAGATTGAGAATGCCATAAAGAGAGAGACTGGTTTAAGCAAACCATAACTAGCTTTCATAATGCTGTATGTGGTCATTAATCCATCACTTTTGTGAGGATGTCTGCAATTTCTAGTATACTTAGTGCTTTACGTTTCTTTTCTCAAGCTGACAGCAATTCTTTTCATTGGCCAAAGATGCCACACTTTTACCAGTTATATTTATAAATATTACTTTAAAAAATGAGTTCAAAGCAGTAACATCACTTGAAAATGGCAGGCAAGAGAATAAATTATGCCAACCACTGTTAACCAGAAATTCTGTACCAGAGTCTTAGAATATATTGTCTTCATTTAGTCAAATAATGATGAGTTGTGCAAGGCTGTGCCTAGAGCCAATTTAACTGGTGAATTAAGGTGTCGGCTCTGTCAAAATTAGTCAACCATCAATGAAAAATACTCAACTACAAACTACTTTATGACATGCATACACTGTTTTTCATGGGGGTGGGGGCAGTAGGGAGTAGAGATACAAAAGAGTATGAATTATAATTCCTATTCTCTAGAATCTCATTGAGGAGATAATGACAGACTCTCTCCTTTGACCAAACTTGAGTCAGATTCTTCTGAGCTCCCTTTTTAATTAGACCCAAACTTAGGCTCTGTCCCTGGCTCATTTAGTCCTGTTTTAGCAAAAATACTACTGGGTTAGTTTAGTGCAGATCCCCCACCCTTGATATCTGATCAAATTCCTTATTCCTCACTCTGGATATCTTATCATCTTGGTCTGACTTCAGCAAGAATCCTGTCAAGTCAGTTTAGCTGGAATGCCCTTAGGCCTGATGTTTCCTCTTAGTAATTTTCCATCAATCGACCCCCACCCTGGTTCATGGCTATAAATGTCCACTTGGTACTTCTTGTGTGTGGAGTTAGGCTTAATCTCACTACCGTACTACAAAATTCCACTGTAGTAGTCCCTCTGAATGAAGTCAGCCTTACCATCTTTAACAAGTGTCAGAATAATTTTTTCTTTAACAGTAAAACACAGAGATGTAAAAACAAAACTATAATATAGGGTACTTTTTGCTAAGTGTCAACAGAACTACATAGAGAGTATAAGTTATGTAATTACAGCAAGCAGATTACTTTCAAATGGGGAATTCAACGAAGCCTTGATGAGGTAGATGGGATCTGAGCTATGCATGGTGAAAGCCTGGGTGAAGTTTTCATAGGTAGAAAGTAAGAGAGATTATTCCCAATGGGGAAGTAAACAGCTTAAATTGATTTACACATTGTTTATTTGGAAATACTATTTCTGAGCTCAATATTCTTTAGCATCTAACTTTATAAATGGTTAACGAAAAAAGGACAAAAGAAACATGCATAAGGTAGAAGAGGGTAGTCAATAATGGACAACCATTCTAAGAAACAGTCTTTCTGCAGCTTACTCTTAGGCTTGTGGGTATGATATGCTGGGTCAAAGGTGGCTCTCAAGGGATCGGTAATAATTATAACAAATGTGATCCTAATTCAGCTGATCAGGGTTTGTATAAGATCGGTCCTGATCTCGTAAGGAATGGTGAGTTGCTCCAAAGATCTTAATGTTCTATTACTATCTAGATTTATATTTTATAAAATATGAAGACATCCTAGGCTGAAAGTAGATGTCCTACGGTAGTTGCAAGCTATGACTGTTCCAGTCCAGAGCTTTATGTATTCTTTGGGGACTTTTCCTAGGCCAGTGTCCACATCTTCTGTATTAGTTTCCTAGGTCTGCTATAATAAATTATGACAGACTGGGTGACTTACAATAACAGAAATGTATTCTCTCGCAGCTCTGGACACAAGAATTCTGAAGTTAAGGTACAGGGCAGGGTTGGTTCTTTTGAAGGTTCTGATGGAGAATTTGTTGCACTTCTCTCTCCTAGCTTTTTATGGTAGCCATCAATCCTTGGGATTCCTTGGCAGTCGCATCACTCCAGTCTATGCTTCCACAGTTACGTGGCATTCTCCCTGTGTGTCTTTGTGTCCCACATGGCCTACTTATAAGGACACCAGTCATTGGATTTAGGGTGCACCCTCATCCAGTATGACCATATCTTAACTTGATTACATTTTCAAAGCCTCCAATCACAAACAAGGTCCTATTCACAGATACTGGGGATTAGGACTTAAACATACCTTTTTGGGTGACAATTCAACCCATAACTCTTTCATAGCCTATTATTAAAGTACTATTTTCCTAAACGAGATTACTTAATTCCATCCCAATGATTCATTTCCCAGAATTTTTTTTCCTTTTGAAATAAGCAAGTTCATATAACATCTACCTAATAAGCTGACTTTCAACTAAAATGGGATGTCTAATTTCTAATCGAGTTTAGTACATATTAGAGCTGTCTTCAAAATCTACTTCACATAGTGAAAGCAAGGTAGTACAGTCAAAGTTACATTAGGCCCTGTGGGGAGATAAAAAAAATGATAAAAAAAAAATTGGCTCCTACTCTCATATAGTTTACAGCCTTGAGGTTTCACAGCATAGAATGTTTGCGATGGAAGGGATCAAAGATCATCTATTCTAAACCATTCATTTTATAGATGAGGCCTTTGAGGCCCAGTGAGGTTAACTAATTTGCCCAGGGCTCACAAAGTTAATTGGGGAAATAGAACATGCAAGGGAAACAAATGAAGGGCACAATTTTAAAGAAATCCAGCTACTCTTCTGCTTTTGTGTATGAGGTACACAGTGAATGCTGATGATGTGCCATAGAGATTAGATCGAAGTCTGGCAGTCAAGAGCAATTCTGGAGTAGATGCCAAGGCTCTTCATCTCCTTTGCTCTCATCTCTGTAGCCCCCCAGAAAGCAAAATAACTTCCTGACCTTTCTTTTCCTGGGGCATGGGCTTAACTCAAGTTTCAGTTGTCTGGGGAAGCAATACCTTTAGAGTAGAAAGCACAAGGCTGTGCTGCTCTACCTGTTGTAATTCTCTGATGACCATAAACTAATGGTAGAGAAGTAGCCCCCAGGGTGGGTGGGGTCGGGAAGAAAGGATTCAGGAGTTACAGATTTGCTATAGATAACAGAACTGTGATGCACAGTTCATTCTTTCCTGCTTCAAAAAGGAAATATGTAGTATAACTGATTTTGAAGGGAAAAAAAGGGTAAATTGCCTACTTCAAAGACAACCAATTGCTGGAATAGCTTTCAAGTCAGTTTGTAAGTCAAAGCTCTTCTTTCCTTTCTCCTTTAACAGAAAATGTTTGATATACCAAAAAATTAACAAACAAAAAAACAAAAAACTACCATTAATGTAATTAAAAACAACCAATCACTAGAGTTAAAGAACAATGAGGTACCATGGCATTCTATCATAACCTAACTAAAGATTTAACAGAACAACAAAGAAACTGAAAAAAATGGTAAGAAATTACAGGAAGAAACCAAGATTTTGCATATCTGTTTATTTTTCAACTGGCATTGAATCATCATTAACTGAGCCTATTTTCTCTGAATTAATGGAACCAACATTTAATCTGACTTGCCTAATATGGGGATAGGCTTACTCCTCTCTTATAAAATGTACAAGATTTAAAATTAAAGTAGAAAAGCATCACTTTCCAAGCCTACTGTTTTGGGATGCAGCGAACAATTAACTATGTTTCTACCAATTTATTCAAAATTTCATTCAAAATATTCTTTACATAATTATATTTCTTAGAGCTGTTTAAGAACTGCAATTTCAAATTAGGTGATTTCAAGTACACCTAGATGTGAATTAACATAAATTTTAGCATCATCAACTAGAAAACAGAGCTTCAAAGCAACCAAGTAACATGTTATAGATTAACATAAACAAATGTACATAATCAGAGATTCAAAGACATAGTAGAATGTCACATTTTCTTTGGAGTTTTGAAAAAGAATAAAATTTGACAAATAATGCATTATAATGATCACCTCCATGGATGTCTAAGCATGGGATAGAATTTTTGGCTTTACTGGCAAGAAGAATTACAAATTGAATGTGTTAAGTGTATGCATATCATGCTTCTATGGGGATGATTACACAATTGTGACAATAGCAAAAAACCAACTCTCATGAAATGATCCTCCTTATAAGAAACTTACAATGCAAGCTAACTTTGGAAAACTCCACAAATGAATTAGTAACTAGAAGAGTCACTCTTCCACTTATTACTGACTTAGGCCTGGAGAGCTGAGATTTTTGTCATTTATGATACAGCTGAGAAGAAGAGCTCTTTAGTGTTTTTTTCATTAGAAACTTCATGAAGACCTGTAATTGGACAAGTACCCATTACCTAGGCATTAAATCTAAATTCTATAGTAGTCCCACACTTTACTTCATTAGTCAAACACACATGCACAAATCAATGCAAGATTTCAATAAGAAATTTATAGGGAAATATAATTTCACATGATAGTTCATCTTACTGTACTTCAATTTAGTAATTATTTGATTCACCTTCTGAAAACTGTAGAGCTGATTCACTAGTGTAACTTTTTTCTTTCTAATACAATGGATTATTTAAACTAAAAAGGATGTGTGTATATATATATACATGTATACACACACACACACATATATATATATATATAGATATAGATATATTTTTTTTAGACGGAGTCTTGCTCTGTCACCCAGGTTGGAGTGCAATGGCACAATCTTGGCTCACTGCAACCTCTGCCTCCCAGGCTCAAGCCATTCTCCTGCCTCAGCCTCCAGAGTAGCTGGGATTACAGGCATTTGCCACTACTCCTGGCTAATTTTTGTATTTTTAGTACAGACGGGTTTCACCATGTTGGTCAGGCTGGTCTCGAACTCCTGACCTCAGGTGATCCACCCACCTTGGCCTCCCAAAGTGCCGGGATTACAGGTGTGAGCCACAGCACACGGCCTATATATATTTTTTGAGAGAGTCTCACTCTGTTGCCCAGGCTGGAGTGCAGTTGCACGATCTCTGCTCACTGCAACCTCCACCTCCCAGGTTTAAGCAATTCTCCCTGCCTCAGCCTCCCAAGTAGATGGGATTACAGAGGCCAGTTACCATGCCTGGCCGATTTTTGTATTATTAGTAGAGATGGGGTTTCACCATGTTGGCCAGGCTAGTCTTGAACTCCTGACCTCAGGTGATCCGCCCACCTTGGCCTCCCAAAGTGCTGGGATTACAGGGGTGAGCCACTGCACGAGGCCATAAAAAGGATGTGTGTGTGTATGTGTGTGTGTGTATGTGTGTGTGTGTGTGTGTGTGTGTGTATATATATATATATATATTTTTTTTTTTTGAGACAGAGTTTTGCTCTTGTTGCCCAGGCTGGAGTGCAATGGCGCAATCTCGGCTCACCACAACCTCCACCTCCCGGCTTCAAGCGATTCTCCTGCCTCAGCCTCCTGAGTAGCTGGGATTACAGGCATGTGCCACCACACCTGGCTAATTTTGTATTTTTTTAAGTAGAGACAGAGTTTCTGCATGTTGGTCAGGTTGGTCTCGAACTCCCTACCTCGGCCTCCCAAAGTGCTGGGATTACAGGCATGAGCCACGGCGCCCGGCCATGTATATTTTTTAAAGCAGTATTACTCATTCAATTGAAAAAATTAATTCTACAGCTCAGGCTTTTTTGAAGTCATATTTCATACTACAAGTTCTATACAGAAGCACTGTTTAAGCTCTTAAATATTGGTTACATTTCAGAATTTCAGTCCTCAGACCCAGAAGACATTTTATTAATTTAATAAAGATTTAATAAAGACATTTAATTAAGATTAGGCAAGATGCAGACATGTATTGTATACAAGGGTGGCAGAAAGGACCTTTAGCATGCCTCTACATTTGCCATTTTGCTAACATAAACCCAAGCTGAACTTCACTCATTTTTTATGCAAATCCTTGGCTGGGGAGTGGCTTAAGTGTAAACTTACACTTTCTACCACTAATGTGTTAAGTCAGGACTTCTCTTAACTCGTGTGGAAGGTACAGCTATACTTTATAACCAAATCAAAACACCATAGTCAATTATAGGTATATATTTCATGACTTTAACTAAAATGTGAACATTACTTTTCCAATCTTTATGTTACTGTGATGTGACTGATCTTTAAATAGACTCAAATTAATGAGAAAATATGGACATTTCACTTAGAATGAAAGACTCAGATGATAGGAAATTTGTCTCAAATGTTAATATTAATGTGTTGGGTTCTAACAACACAAAGCTCCAATTAAACTAAATTTTACATATAATATGATGCACATAGGTAGATTTCTAATGTTTTCCTGATGACTCAAGTAGAGTGCTTTATTTTTAAAAAACTGATTATGTTGTTCACTTCAGGTTTACAATATTAATGCTATTTTGTGATCAATTTGGTAAGCCCTACAATATTTCCCAAAATGACTTATAGATGCAACTTGACAACTCTTTTACTTAGCTAGCATGATAATTAGAACCTAAACTTGCATTTCAGGTTGCCATATCACCTATACAGAACTGACAACAAGCTATTTTCTTGGCAAATACCTGATTGATGGTTCATTCTTAGCATGCTTGGAGAAACACATTAATAAGATAACCCATGTCTTTTTTCACTCTGTAATATCTACAGATGATCTCTATTTCAGATGACTCTAAGCAGCTAAACACGAATAAAAAAGAACACCTTTCTGGCTCATTAAGGCAATTGCTCAAGCTGTCATTAGAATTATCTCTCTGAAAATGCAGTACAGGATGCAGCAGGCCTTGTCTGCTGCAGAAACTAATGGTACAGAGCTACCTTTTGACAGCAGGACTAAATTTACATACTTTACATATTCAGTGAGTAAAGGAATAATTTACAATAATCAAATATGCTATGTTTGGGGCATTTTCTCCTCATTTGAAATACATCTGTCTACTTTGTAAGCCTAGTCATCGACAACCGCATAGGAAATGAATTAATTGAGCCAAAGCAAAAGGAGACCTTTTCTACTTATTTAACCCTACCCATTTTCTATAGGGCAATTGTAAATTATGCCTCAGAAGATAAATAGCAAGTCATGCCTGAAAAGATGAGATGCTCTGGTTTTCATCCTCAGACCTGCTAGGCTGACTACCTGTCAGATAAGGCAGCAGCCAGGATTATGCCTTGAAAAGCTGACAAACCAAGATTTTTATCATTAAATCAAACCTGCTGGGTTTAAACTCTGTGAACTTTAATTATCTCATATTTAATTAGAAGAACTAGATTAAACCAAAAGTGGAGGGTGGGGGGAGGTCCTGGCAAAGGAGAATCAAGGAGTTATGGGGGATGCGGAGACTTCATATCCACAAATCAGATTTCTTATTTCTAATAAAGCAAGGTTGTGCAAGGGCTGCACAATACTAGAAGTTATCTAGTCCATCCCAGAACGATAATCATCTACCCTGTTCTTTATTATTATTATTATTAATTTTTTTTTTTTGAGATGGAGTCATGCTCTGTCACTCAGGCTGGAGTGCAGTGGCACGATCTCTGCTCACTGCAACCTCTGTCTCTTGGGTTCGAGGGATTCTCCTGTCTCAGCCTCTCGAGTAGCTGGGATTACAGGCACCCGCCACCACACCCGGCTAATGTTTTGTATTTTTAGTAGAGACAGGGTTTCACCATGTCAGCCAGGCTGGTCTCGAACTTCTCACCTCAGGTGATCTACCCGCCTCGGCCTCCCAAAGTGCTGGGATTACAGGCATGAGCCACCATGCCTGGCCTTACCCTGTTCTTTAAAATCTCTGCAGGAAGAGGTTCTGCATATTTGAAAAGGTTTAAAACTAATAAGGGCACTATAAGTCACTTTACCAGAGAATGAGAAAATGAAACTTTTTATACTTCACCAACTAAAAGATAAAAATAATCTGTTCTCCAGAGGTTGCTTTTATTACTATTTTTCTTTATGTAAGGCAAGACAGCATAATTAACAGTACTTTCAGACTATCTTGTTTCATAATAGGATAGAGTCATAAGACAATGAATTATTTAACCAGTAAGTACTCATTGATGATCTACTCCAGCAGTCGGCAAACTTTCCCTGTAAAGGGTCAGATAGTAAATATTTTAGGCTTTGTGGGCCACAGAGTCTCTGTCACAATTGCTCAACTCTACTGCTGTAGCCCAAAAGCAGGCATAAATAATGTGTAAATGAATAAACGTGGCAATGTTGCAAAAAAGTTTATTTATGGAGAGTTGAATTTCATATAATTTTCATGTCACAAAATATTGTTTTTCTTGTGGTTTTTGAGACAGTCTCCCTTTGTCGCCTAGGCTAGAGTGCAGTGGCATGATCTCTGCTCACTGCAACCTCTGTCTCCTGGGTTCAAGTGATTTTCCTGCCTCAGCCTCCTGAGTAGCTGGGACTACAGGAACCTGGTACCACGCCTGGCTAATTTTTGTATTTTTAGTACAGACGGGTTTCACCATGTTGGCCAGGCTGGTCTCGAACTCCTGACCTCAAGTGATCCACCTACCTCGGCCTCCCAAAATGTTGGGATTACAGGCGTGAGCCACCACACCCAGCCCTTGTGATTGTTTTCTTACCATTTAAAATCATAAGAAATATTCTTGCTGGGCGTGGTGGCTCACACCTATAATCCCAGCACTTTGGGAGGCCAAGGCGGGCAGATCACGAGGTCAGGAGTTCAAGACCAAGCCTGACCAACACGGTGAAACCCCGTCTCTACTAAAAATGCAAAAAGTTAGCAGGGCATGGTGGCGGGCGCCTGTAATCCCAGCTACTCAGGAGGCTGAGGCAGGAGAATCACTTGAGTCCAGGGGGCGGAGGTTGCAGTGAGCAGAGATTACGCCATTGCACTCCAGCCTGGGCGACACAGCGAGACTCTGTCTCAAAAATAAATAAATTAATTAATTTTTTAAAAAAGAAATATTCTTAGGTTTTGGACTGGATTTGGCTTATAGGCCATAGTTTGTTATCCAATGGTCTCTTCCACACTTAAGTCACTATGAAGGGGAGAGAAAATGATACAACACATGGCTACTTTTCATAATGGTTGGGAAAACAAGACAAAAATAATATTTTTTAAATTGGAAAATAATCCAAAGCTGCACATAATAAAGGGCTAAAGTGTGTGGGGCATCCCATAGGCTAAAAGAGTCAAGGCATGAGGAGGACATGACTCTATGAGATCTGGAATAGTCAGAACAGGACTCATGTAGCAACTAGTTGTACCAGGAAGAACTAGGTGGACTTATATAAGTGGAGAAAAGGAGGAAAGAGCACTCCAGTTGAGAGAAATAACATAAACCAGGATAGAGAAATGTGAATTAGCAGGTTGCATTTGGGGGAATGTAGGAGAAAGGCCTGTCTAAGCAGAATCAATTGAAGAAATTAATTCAGTCACTCAATAGATAACTATTGATCACTCCTGTGTGT
Source organism: Pan paniscus (assembly GCF_029289425.2). Lineage (NCBI taxonomy): Eukaryota > Metazoa > Chordata > Mammalia > Primates > Hominidae > Pan > Pan paniscus. Next base: position 97,093,303 of record NC_073272.2, on the reverse strand, counting down.
CAAGCATTATGCTAAACACTAGAGATACTGTGATGAGTAAGGCACAATCCTTGTCCTCCAATTGCTCATGGTCTTGTTAGAAGGACAAACAAGCAAGCAATTATAATACAGGATAAGATACTTATACTGAGGTATAAAGCTCCCTGGAAATAACTATGGCAATTTAAAAAATTATGTCAATTCTCAACACTCCATTCATTTGCATTTAAGGTAGAGATCTGTGATTTAAACCATAAAGGGAATCCAAATGCAAAATAAAAATCCCTGTGTGACCCACACAAGGCCTGATCATTTAAATATTCAAACGTAACTGCCTTTCCTAGAGAAACAGCAAAATCACATAAACTTCCTATAAGTGATTTTCGGAAACCCTTTGAAGATTATAATTTTAAAAAGGATTATTATTTTATTAGCTTGATTCACTGCAACTGGGCATTATGTCATTGGTCCTAACAATGTGCATACACCTATCTGTAAACCTTTTCAGCAATGAGGTAAATTACTATGGAAAAGCCTGAAAGTGTTTTTTCACCAGAGATCTTTAAGAAGAGAATTTATATCTATCTGCATGAGATGGCTCAGGATCAATAATGCCTAGAGCACAGCATGAATTTTCAACTCTATGATTTGAAATCTCTTAAAAGCATTCCAGTGACTATTTCTACAAATTATATCACTCATTTTTTAAAAATGTAGTAGTGTTATCAGACTTATTTGAGGTAAGAACTAAAAATTCAGCTACAAGTGTTTAGAGCACTATGACCAAAGAAAATCTGAAGGAAATCATAAATCTTTTGCATGAGCCCCTAAGTGAAAGGGAACATTGTAAGGAAATAGCATGCAGGATAGAATTAGACAAACTGGTGTTCAGATTCTGATTCAGCCATTCACCAGCTGCGACCTTGCCCAAGCTACTTAACTTCTCTAATCTTCCATTTCTTCCCCTGTAAACCTGGGAAAAGAAAACCTAATGCTCAGGAATGTTGTGAAGATGCAATGAGATGCTGTACATATGACACCTAGAACATGCCAGGCAAACAATAGGTACTCCAGAAATGTTAAAGTCCTCCATTCTTTCTGTGTTTTTCTTTCCTTTTTTTTTTTTTTTTTTTTGAGACGGATTTTCACTCTCGTTGCCCAGTCTGGAGTGCAATGGCGCGATCTTGGCTCACTGCAACCTCCACCTCCCAGGTTCAAGCAATTCTCCTGCCTCAGCCTCCCGAGTAGTTGGGATTACAGGCGCACCACCACGCCCGGCTGATTTTTTGTATTTTTAGTAGAGACGGGGTTTCACCATGTTGGCCAGGCTGGTCTTGAACTCCTGACCTCAGGTGATCCGCCCACCTTGGCCTCTCAAAGTGTTGGGATTACAGGCGTGAGTCACCATGCCCGGCCCATTCTTTCTTCATTGCCAGTTTCAACTCAACTTTTTTAGGCAATGACCCCGAACAACAGGCACAAAGATGTCATTTGCGTGGTAAGTGAGCATAAAAGGGAGAACAGACCTATGTATGTGTAACCTTTCTTCTGTGGTTATTGTGGGTAGCATGTTGTGGGTAGTGTGACTTAACAACCAACTCTGCTATAGAAGGCACCTGTTGAACCTCCCCTTCCTCCTGAATCCAAATATGCATCTGCATTCTCCACTTTCACTCTTTCCTTTTAATGTTCTCTCAGCCATGGACCTCTCCTCAAAAGCCAGGGTCCTTGGTGAGCGGAATAAATAAATGGTGAGAAAGACCAGAGGAAAATATAATTTTCCTAGCGATACCTCCATTTTCTACAATAGTTAAGAAATATTATTTGCTTTTTCTCAGTTCATTTCCAAACTAAGTCTCACACCCTTGGAATGCTGTAATACCAATACTGCCACTTGTGAAGAGTATGTCATTCGGGCTTCTCTATACAGCATTAAAATGAGGCTTCCTCAATAAATAATATATGTGGAAGCTTCTCTGAGCTAGAACAACCATACCTCTTTTGTGCATAGCAACTCCCATGACCTAGAAGTGCTTCCTGCAGTTATGTTCTTATTAAGTTGAATATTTCACATGCTTTGGAGCTGAGAGCCAAAAGCCGAGTCTCTTGCGTGGTTGTTTTTTTTTTTTTTTCTTAACACAGTATTGAAATCTTCATTATCTCCAAATATTCTATCTATGTTTGCTACTAAATGTACATGTAGTAGTGCTATTGCCCAATATGATTTCTGAATGGATTAATAATAATATCAATTTTATATTTCCAGGTACACAACTCACAGGATTCTTAAAGTATCTCAATAGTAGAATACGAATAGGTAAAGAAATCACTGTGCTGTGATTCATATCTGAAGGACTGTGATCCCACATAGGAACACGTAAATAATCAAGGGCTTAGGCAAATGATATAAACACATTTGCACGAGCCTGAATGTATAAACTTCATACATGCAAAGATATAAAAATATACGTATTACATGAGTTATTTGCAATTATGTCTTAAAACACTCAGGGTATTTCTGAGTGTTCAAGTTAATGAAGTTCTTGAAAATATGGATTAATTTAAATATACTAAAATTATATATTACATATATGTATGTGTGTGTGTATGTGTGCATGCACGCACTATATATGGCTAATAACTGGCAAAAAACCATGGCTACCCTAGTGGCTTTTGTCTTTATATAATAGTCACTCCAATAATGACTAGTATACATTTTAAAAACACATTCATAGGACAGAGATCATATCTTAGACTGCTTTTGTATCCCGCTTAATGCCTGGCAGAATGTTCTGCACAACACAGTCATCTTGAATGCAAGCTAGAAATATTCATTGTAGACTATATATCTGTTTTCTTCCCAAGTCTATATTTTCTTTCCAGGCATAGATATGGTTAACCATCATGAAATCGGTATTAAGGGGCATATAGCATAAATTTTATCAGAAAGCCTTAGACAGAAAGAAAAGAGCACCAGACAAAATGAATATCATGTTTCCACTAGAAACTTTTACTACTTGATTATCTTAAAAAGTCATGTTGTACCATCACCCAATCCTGTTTAAAACAGCACTCAGGCCGTTTATGTAGCTGATCTTGGATTAGCCCTTGTTGCACAGGGATGATTTACCACTGCAGAAAAGAAGAAATAAAGAGAAAAATTATTTGAAATGTATAAATAAAAAAACATAATGCACCTAGAACACTGAATAAGACAAAACCATAAACAGCTCATTTATAATACTGATTTAGGATTGTGCTACTGTAACCTAAAATGAGAAGTTCAACAAATTAGGCCACAGATAATACACAAATCTCATATTTATTTCATTAGTTATCATGCAGGTCATGATAAACGTGTCACATAATAAAGGAATGAACTGCGTATTGCCAGCACTCCATCTCAAGCTGCATTCTTGCTTGTTTCTTTGGAAAGCTGTAAGTTAATGAATAGATGCTACTTTCTATGATACGGATGTCCTTCACTACTCGAATCTATTCAGTTCAGCAATGAATACATATTCATGAATGTGAACTCTTCTCAAAACAGGGATTTAGACAGTCTATTCCATTAAACATAAGTTTATTTTTCTTCCAGGTGTCAGCTAGGAAATCAACATTTTGGTCAGTGGCCTTTTCATAATGTTTGTCCTAATGGATGCCACCTGGAAAGAAAATCAACTGATATTTAATAGAGTATATTTTCTAAATTTCCATTCTAGGAAGAGTATTATCTTAGGAAGAAGTAATTCATTCTAATTATTAGAAATTAACATAGATTCATAAATACAACTGTAGCTGAATCTGGTGCTAATTAAAACAAGAGTTAAACAAAAACTATATAATTCACTTTATTATACATTCACATTCTATTGATGATAATAATTAGAGTCTATGCTATCATCAACTTGATGTTTTCATAGCTATACTGTTTATCTTGGTCATCCTACTATGGTTTCTATGTATCTGATGAGGCCAACTGTGTTTTCTGTCAGTCTGTTCCAGTTACCTGTGTTTTGATTTAGTGACTTGCCACATGGATATAATGTTTTACAATCATCTAAATGGTTAATATATATTAACTAATGTTTTAGTGTTAAATGTTCACACAAAACCTAATAAACGGTGCACCTCCAAACCTTCTTGGCTTCCTTTACAAGTAATATGATGTTTTTTTTTTTTCCACAAAGACCTTTCGAATATTCTTCTAGTCATGCTCAATCAGTAAATACACCAAAATCAAACCTAAATAATAGGTTTTCTAGCTATAAAACAATACACGCTTGACAATATGGAAGAAATACAGGAAATAATTTTGTCAAATTTTGTTAAAGCCAAGAATGGGAAATGGGGTGGTAAAGGCCATATGTATGCTAGATTCATATAGTAGTTTCTGTTCTTGATGTTGAGATCAATAAACATCTGAGCACCTTCTATGTTTCCATCACAGTGGTAAAATACTGGGGCTAATGAATATGACGCAAGTCCTTAACTCCTTAAAGACTTATGTACTTTGGACAACCATTCTATCCCATTCATCCTAAGTGACCACAATGATTACTAAGAGCAGCAGCCGTGCTCATAGGTGATGGTGGCCAAAGGCTGACATTCGGAACATTACAATGGGCTAATATTCTACTCTCTCACAAGGGCTGTCTCTTGTATGGACGATATGATGGCAGAAGGGATGCAATGTGGAAAAATCCTAAGTAGAAAAATTTTACTTCTGTTTGTTTTTTAAAAAAGTATTCCCCTGACAGCTTGGTCTGATTGACAGCTCTTACATACTGACCTAATGAACCTTCAGCCTGGGAGCCTTCACACATTCCCTGATAAACAGTGAACTCAAGTTTTACTGTAGGCATCATCTCCTAAGCCCCAGTGATCTGAATAAACTGGCATGGCCTCCAAATACCACTGCAAACATTTATTGCAGGCCAATCCCAGCAGGAACGTTGTCAAACTGATTTTTCAGCTTTTACAGTCTCTCTGCAAATCAGCCCAAATCACATTGTTCGAGGTTTAGATTAAGCATCTAATTGTGTATCCCCATGGTCTCTGCTAGGATTTTGCAAAGGTGTTAAATTCTGGTATATGAAAACATCACAGAGCCACAAGTGTATATGCAAATTATCTGCTTATTCCCCTGTAGAGTGTGAAAAATATTTTAAAGTTTTTTAAAAAACTACTGTTCATCTTATAGCTATTTTAGTTGTCTGTTTCTTTCTTACCCATTAGGGCCAATTTGTAAATGTACAATAGGGAAGATGAGACAAAAGGCTGGGGCAGGAATGATTCAGGATCATGATTAACACCAAAGAATATGTCCTGTACAAAGGGAATCCACAAGTCACATTTAGAGGATTCTTCTACATTGTTTATCTTAGGTCTTAAAGTATAATTCCTCAGGAAAAATGCAGAAACCAGGATACTAGTCTACTACAAAGAAGGAAGACTTTGTGCATTTATTTCAAATCTTTGAACAACAACAAAAAGGAATTAGTCTAACTATGACTAGTTTTCTAGAAACAACAGTGACTTACTTTAGAATTAAATGAGCATCACGGGACTGTAATGCATGGAAGCTATAGTTAACATTTTGAGCTTCTGAAACCACTTTTATGATGGACTTTTCCTATCTCATATTCTCAAATTAAATAAAACATTTGTTGCTCTAAATTTGGGATAAAAGGGTGTGTTCATCAGATTATACTACTTACATAGAATTTGAATTTAGCTTTAAATTGTCTTTCATTCCTCTTAGAAACTAGAGTGATGAATCTGGACTAATCTTTTGCAAAAAGTAACCACAGAAATGAAGATATTGTAATCCACAAAAAAGGAAAAAATATATACAATACTTTTCACTTCTTACATAAAGCATATTTAATCAAATGTCTTTGAATTTGTCAGCAATACATATAAACATACCTATACACATATATTCTCTCTCACTCTCAGGCTACAAAGCTACCAAAATAAAGATAGACTCTAAATGCCAACATAAAACCAGGCAAACACAAATGGATTTGGTAAATCTATTTTGCTGAACTTCAACTACCTCCTCTGGGGCTTTGGTCTGTACTTGCAGCATTACTTTTGCATAACTATGGTAAAACAACAGCAAGAGCAACAACAAAAACCAAGATTAATTAACTTGGCTGGTTCAGGGGAGATCTGTGGCAAGGTGTTTTTCCTCTAAAAGCTCTAAATTCATCTAGTTTCCAGTGTGTCCTAAGCATTTCAATCCATATTTTTTCCTATGTGAGCATAAGAAGAGAAGTATACTGACATATTTAGATACTGGGTCACAGTAGGTGAAATAGATGTGAGATAGAATTCTGGTTTTTTAATACTTCAGTAAAGAGTCCCATCAAATTGTTTTTTAAGTCTCAAATGCCTAACTATAGATTTAACTGGGTATTTGTATCTTGTATACTTTTTTAAATCTTTGATTCTGTACATAATATGAATGATTTTTTAAACAACCTACATACGTTGGTAAGATCCGTGCTCTTCAAGGTAGTTACTTTAGGAGCTACAGAATTAAGGAATGATTCTATCATTGGCAAAAAACATTTGTGAAGTCCTTCTTCGGGATATCTTTACAGTAGGCCTCACAGCCTTTTAAATAGTTTTGATGACAGCAAGTCTTTGACTTTTAATAGATTTGTTTTACGAAACAAATATTTCAGAGCCAAATCAATAAGTAACCTGGGTAATACTAAAGTTTGGTTAAACACTAGATGTAACTGAAGAAATTATACTGAATTTCTTCTCTAGCTCAAATTCAGGGTACTGCACAACATTCATTTGGATAAATAAATTCTGGTTGGGGCCAAGCGTGGTGGCTCATGCTTGTAATCCCAGCACTTTGGGAGGCTGAGATGGGTGGATCACCTGAGGTCAGGAGTTCGAGACCAGCCTGACCAACATGGTGAAACCCCATATCTACTAAAAATACAAAATTAGCCAGGTGTGATGGTGAATGCCTGTAATCCCAGCTACATGGGAGGCTGAGGCAGGAGAATCGTTTGAATCCAGGAGTTGGAGGTTGCAGTGAGCCGAGATTGCACCACTGAACCCCAGCCTGGGCAACAAGAGCAAAACTTCACCTCAAAACAAACAAACAAACAAAATTCCGGTTGGTTTGGTAACAAAGGCAATATACCATCATCCCTAGGTATCCATGAGGAATTGGTTACAGAACTTCCTTCAGAAACCAGAAAATTAGCAGATGCTCAAGTTCCTTATATAAGATGGCATAGTATTTGCATATCACCTATGTACATCCTCCCGTATACTTAAAATCATCTCTTGACAACTTAAAATACCTAATAAAATGTTAATGCTATGTAAAAGTTGTTATACTGTATTGTTTAGGGGACATGAAAAAAGTCTGTGCATGTTTAGTACAGATGTCATTTTAAAAAATATTTTTGATATGCCTTTCATTGAATCCATGAATGTAGAACCTACGGATATGAAAGGACAATTGTATTCAGTATAATATAGATAAACGCATAAACGTGTGTGTGTGTGTGTGTGTGTGTGTGTGTGTGTGTGTGAATTCTAAAGCAAGACAGGATAGTTCATTTTACAAATTAGGAAATGGAGGGCCTGAAGCTAGTGTAGTCCTAGTAAAGTACCTGGTATACAGTGAAGTGCTTAAAAAATATTTATGTAGCCATGGCCGGGCGCGGTGGCTCATGCCTGTAATCCCAGCACTTTGGGAGGCCGAGGAGGGTGGATCACCTGAGGTCAGGAGTTCGAGACCAGCCTGACCAAAATGGAGAAACCCTGTCTCTACTAAAAATACAAAATTAGCCAGGCGTGGTGGTGCATGCCTGTAATTCCAGCACTTGGGAGGCTGAGGCAGGAGAATTGCTTGAACCCAGAAGGCAGATGTTGCAGTGAGCCAAGATTGTGCCATTGCACTCCAGCCTGGGCAACAACAGCAAAACTCCGTCTCAAAAACAAAACAAAACAACAACAACAAAAACATACATATATATATTTATGTAGCCAAAATGATGATCTATGGAGAAATACACAATATGCTTTAAAATTGTGTTAGAGTGCTAGGATTATGGGTGTAGCAAACATCAGTCTATTTGCCAGCCCTTCCCATACCCTTCTCAGAGAATCTGCTCTTTCATCAAGTCCCTGGAAAAGGTGACAGTCCTATCACCATGTGATCTTATCTCTGCTCTGGCTGATTGGCCACAGACTGAACACCTGACTTAAGGGAAACAAATTCACAGGCTAGCTGGATCAGTCAGATTCTGTCACAAGAATCTGAACTTGGAGAGACCCATGTCACATAAAGATAGGCACTTGAAGTAAGCATCATACTGTATCATAGTTGTGGCAGTCATGTTCAAACAAAGGAAACCAATGGCGCGATCTCGGCTCACTGCAAGCTCCGCCTCCTGGGTTCATGCCATTCTCCTGCCTCAGCCTCCTGATTAGCTGGGACTACAGGTGTGTGCCACCAGGCCCGGCTAATTTTTTTTTTTTTTTTTTTTTTTTTTAGTAGAGATGGGGTTTCACCGTGTTAGCCAGGATGGTCTCGATCTGACCTTGTGATCTGCCCGCCTCGGCCTCCCAAAGTGCTGGGATTACAGGCATGAGCCACCACCCCCAGCCTGAGAGCAACTTATATTTCTAACTTTTCCATTTTGGTTCCAGCCTAAGACACTCTGTGGTCTCACTGTTGTTTCCTATCCTTGGATGTCCACAAGGTTGCTTATCACATCCTTAAATAAATACCCCTTCACTCAAGCTACCTTAGGTAGATTTCTGTTCCATACAACCAAGCAGTGCCTATGACAATGTGGCAGTGGACCTGATTCCTCCCTTTAGTTTGTCAATAAAAAAAATTAGAAAAACAATTTTTAAACTGTTCATGGAATGGCTGAATGCCCAGGGAGATTAAGTGATTCACTTCAAGTCATTCGCACAGTGATGGGTCAAGCATTAGAAACCAGATCTCCTAACTCATCACAGACCTTGGAGTTACATAATCTTGGAAATGTTACTTAACCGCTCCTTGCCTCAGTTTCCCCCACTATAAAAGGGAATATAGTAATAGTACTTAACCTAATAGGATTTTTGTGAGGATTAAATTTGTTATTATATAATACAAATAGTAGAGGCCGGGAGCATAATCCCAGCATTTGGGAGGCTGAGGTGGGCAGATCACCTGAGGTCAGGAGTTCAAGATCAGCCTGGCCAACATGGTGAAACCCTGTCTCTACTAAAAATACAAAAATTAGCCAGGTGTGGTAGTGTGCGCCTATAGTCCCAGCTACTTGGGGGGCTGAGGCAGGAGAATCGCTTGAACCCGGGAGGCAGAGGTTGCAGTGAGCCGAGATCACCTCATTGCACTCCAGCTTGGTGACAGAGTGAGACTTAGTCTCAAAAAAATAATAATAAAAATAAACAAGTAAATAAAATTGTAATAGCTGATTGAATCAGGGAAGGACCCTGACCTACAGGGGAACCATCCTAGGCTTGTCAAAGACTTGGGGCCTGGTGCGAAAAAAAAAAAAAAGGATTCAGATAACATTCCTGTCACAGGAACATAGAATTGGGACCCAGGAATCTTTGTCAGGAGGTAGAAGGAGCAGTTAGATGAGGATAAGTGAAGTCTCGTTTCAAGCACTAGATTAAAGGCCCATGAACTCATGATGTGAAGGACCACAGAGCCACCTGGAAAGGAGAGCAAAGATCCCATTTCCAGGGCTCTAGGTCTAGGTGTATAATACATCCTGCCCTGAATTCCCTTGAGCCTCTCTGTATCTGTTCAATGAACACCCAGTTTAAATAGTTTTTTGTTCCTTGTAATCAGAAGACACTCAATGAAGTAAAATGCTTATTAATAGTACCTTAACTTTTTGTACAAAATTAAAAGCAATTACATACACAACAGCATAGAAGGGAGGTCCCAGATGCTTCTCATTTCAAACTTTTTTTTTTTAAATGTTCTCACACTCTGTTCCAGCATGGTCATCACAATACTCTCATTTCTCTCTTTCTGGGTAAAAAGTGCTTTATCACCATCTTATCACCAGGAACTAAATGGCACAGGTCTTAAGAATGAGTAATTAATCATTCTATATCCATTGAGCATCATTGGATTCCTTTTGTTTAACATGATAGATAATAGCTTAAGCCTACATTCTTCCAATTAAAATGTGAAAATGTTCTTTACAAAGGTGTTCTACTCTTACAAAGCTAACCAAACTCTAGAGCATATTCTATAATTAGCACCCTGAAAATATTTTTTAAAGCAGCAAAACAGCAACCTGAGCACAAACCAAGACTACTGCAAATTGTAAACAACTTCAGATGATTTACAGAAAAAGAATTCGACAAAGCTTCCTTAATGTCAGGATATAAACAGTTCTTAGTGCTATTTAGTTAAATGATAATTATAAAACCCATTGAACTGAATGAGAATTTGGATTGTCAGACAAATGTTTGTAAGGGGTTAACTAATTCATATGAACTACACAGCTCAGCTGAAAATGGGCTCATTATTCTAAACCACCAACTTTGTCTGCTTCTTGTATTGTCCTCCTTTCTCCATCAGATTTATCCTGTTGCACCCCCACTCACAGTAACGAATGTTAGGAGATAGAAATATTTAAAAGGATATGTGAGCTATAGGCATTTTGCAAGAGTACATCAGGGGTACAAAGATGTCTGCTGGAACACTGAAATGGGAAGATCATTTATTAGTGCACCATGGTTCATAACATCCCAAAGGGTTCAATATTTTCATTACGCACATAAACATAACCCCTCCTCCTTTTCAAATGCCTCATTACAGCTAAGCCTGGAGCTTTTTTCTTAAAAAGCTTTCCTCTGAAATTATTAATAATTTGAAGTTCCCTACAGGCCAAGGGTATTATTACAGTCAAAATACATCAATATGTATATATACTTATATACTCTCTTTTATGCTATTTTAAATAACAAAGTATTTAGTGGAAACAAGTAAAGAATTTATAAGCTATATACAGAAAAGCCTAGAGGAAGATGGCAATATCCCAGACTCCAAGGAAACGGCTCTTGAAGCTTATTAGGTGGGTGTAGGAGACTGTAATAGGATTATGAGTTTTGGTTTAGCCTGTCCATCATTTCAAAATCCCCATAACTAAAGGGAATATCTTCATAGGGGTCTGAGTTTAATATTGAAGCTGCTTTATTTAATTCTTCCTATTTTATAATGCTGAGTGCTAATTAGTTCCATCCACTTTCTTCAGGCTTGTCAATAAGGCAACTTGGAAGCCAAGAACCTGCTGAATTATGGATTAACCAGTTCTGTAACAGTGTGTTCAAGCAACCTAGTTAGCTACTCCAAAATGTAATGTTATTATGGGCACGGGAAAGCATAAAATACTCTTTTGTTATGTTCTGCTTAAAAGAAAAAAAATAACTCCCTACAAGTGAACTGTTTATTTCTGATGTGTTAATGAACATTTTAGATATGTAAAACTAAAATAACATTTACTGTTGTGTGTGTCAAACATAGCCTATTAAATTCACAATAGCCATAATAATATTTGCTACCAAAAAAAAAAAAGACAAACTAGTCTTAGAATTTTGAGTGCAGAAAAGAAAAATCTTAAAGGCAGAAAGACTGAGAGACTGACACGAGTTCCCTCATCTACCTTCACTTTTATTGAACCTGCATCCCAACCTCCCTGGGCCTTCCCATCACTTTCTTAACTCTTGCCATTTCAATTGACTCCTTTCTGGTGCAGCTAGATGCTAGAATCGGCCCTGTAGGGTCATACATTCTGGAATTAGAAGTAATGTTAGAGATAAACTGATGTAGCTCTCTTATTTCACAAGTGAATTAACTGAGATCCAAAGGTCAAGTGAACTATTCGAGGTCATACAAGCTAGTTGATATACTAAAGTTAAAAAATGAATCCAAGTCTCCTGATTCCTTGTTCAACGCTCCTTCACTTCTACTTACCATCATAACCATCCCATTCAACCATGTCCGAACTTGTTGCTCTCACCAGGCTGCTGAGCTATCCCCTCCACCAGGCATAATTTTTTTTAGCCACAAGGAATTCAGCCATGATCAAGCATTGACAAAACACAACTTGGCTATGTCTAGTGCGTGCTCTGTGGTTTGACTCCCCAAGTGTCCCCAAACCTCCCCTGCCTCCACAGGCTTCCAATTCTACCTTCCTTTCTTCATTTCTAAAGGATTAGCTTGATTTCTACCTTGTAAAAATGAATCTATCTCCCAAGAGTTTAATCATCTGCCTTCGCCTAGAAATCAATTGTTTTCTATTCTGCTCATCTTTGTGGTGAGACAACTCTCCTTTTCTCTCCTCCTGAAGATTTATTTATTTATTAAGGCATTTATTGAAATACATGTATTCCCTTCCTTATTGGCAACTTCAGTCTCTCCTTTTTTACTGCTGCTTTTTCTTTAAACTCTAACTAATAAAAATAATAATAGCAGTAATAATAACCAGCTAGTACATACAAAGTATTTATTATTGAGACAGTCAGGTGGGAGGGGGTCCCTGGAGAAACTCCAAACAGCCTGCCCACTAAGGTGGAGCCTCGTTAAGTTTACACTGGGGAGGAGCCTGGCCCCTCCTTTTCCTGTGTGGAAGTTGGGATTCTAACATCCTGCTCTAGCAGGATGTTTCCCCCTTTTCTTCCTTTTCACCAAATAAAACCCTGCTTGTTCACCATTCAAATTGTCTGCGGGCCTGAATTTTTGTGGCTGTGGGACAAAGAACTCTGTCTTTAGCTGAACTAAGGAAGAGTTCTGCAACATTTTGTGCTAGGGACCATTTTAGGTGCTTAGAAAGTATTAACTCATTTAATCCTCATAATAACCCATGAGGTAGGTATAACTATTATCTTCATTTTACAGATAAGGAAACTGATACATAGGTTAAATAACTTGCCCAAGATACACAACTAGGAAGTGGTAGTGCCAGGATTTGAACCCAGAGAGCTTAGCTTCAGATTCTGTGCTCTTAACCATCATGCTGCCTCTTTAATATATGTCATATCTACACCATCACTTATGAGCTCTATTACACTGAGCAAGTTACTTCTCAGAGACTCAGTTTGTTGATATGTAAAATTAAAATAATATTGCTAATTTTGTAGGATTGATATGAGGATTATGTGAACTACAGAATATACATAACCCATCATGCCTGGCATATATAAACATCCAATAAATGACAATGTTATCATGATGAGATTAATAACCACCACATTTGGCTTTTATCAATAAAACGTTCCAAGGAAGTGCTCCCAGAGGGAGATAACTCTATTATGTATTTAAGAAATCCTTACAAAACCCTGTTCTAAACACAATGTTAACTCATATAGTTCTCAAAACAACCACGAGGAAAATCCTACTATCATTTCCATTTTACATGTGAGAATATTGAGGCAGAAAGGTAATTCACTGCCCCAAGGTCACAAAGCTAGTAAGTGGCAGAGCCAAGATTTAGACCCACACAGTCTAACTCCATAGTGTTTGCTATAACTATAGCACTAAGCGAGACTCTCAACTCTCCTTAACCCAATGGACTAAGACAAGCATCTTTACAACATGGCAGCTGGCTTGAGAGTAAACTTGAGACACCCATGGCCTGTGAGAATAGCATAGACGCATATAGCCACAGTAAGTTTAAAAAGGTGTTTTCTAGTGTAGTGTTCCCCAAACTTGTCAGCTGAAGAGGAGTATCTAGAGATTAAAAGAAAAAACAAAAACAGAATCCTTGGCCCCCTCCCATACCTACTAAGTCAGACTCTGGGAATGGAGATTGGTAGAAGTTAATAGAGGACCAAATTAGAATCACATAGGAAGCGTTTTCAAGATCCCCATGACCAGCACCTATCCCTGGAGACTCTGCTTCAGCATACCCATGTTGGTTCCCAGACCTCACTTGTTACCTTTAGAGGATTCTAGAGAGACAACAACTTACTGACAAAAAGAGAGAAGTACTTCTCATCCCTTCATTATATGAAATGTACCTTCATGTAATCAAATAGTTGATGAGGGGGCATTTTTTTAAAGAAGTAATCAAACTAATTAAAGGAGGAATAATAGAATAGTACTCTTTTGAACTAATGGAGCTAGGGAATCATCAGTGGCTGCTAATATAACAAAAAGAGTAAACTAGCCATCATGTGCTCCAATATAAAACCTCACAACACCAACAACAAAAAGGACATCTTGACAAAAAGACAAAACCTGAATCTGATCAAGCTTTAGAGTGGCTTGGTTTATCTAACTATAAATTTATAGAAAATATATGGAGTAGGGGGACAGGCAAAGAAACAGGTAAATAACACAGTGGGATGCAATGAACAAAATATAAACTCAATCAGACAAATGACCTGGTTGCTTCAACAATAAAAACTGGGCTGGGCATGGTGACTCACATCTGTAATCCTAACACTTTGGGAGGTCAAGGTGAGAGAATCGCTTGAGCTCAAGATTTTGAGAAAAAAAAAAAGAACGAAAGAAAAGAAAGAAAAAGAAAATGGAAAAAAAACCCCTGAAAATTACAAGAAAAAAAGGAGAGATAGATGAAAAGGTGGAGCAGTCAGCCTCCAAGATGATCCCCCCCAATTATCCCAACCCCTTGGTATTCATACTCTGGTGTAATTCCCTCCCACATTGTTTCTGGGTTGGTTTGTGTGATTGGCAGAATATGACAGAAGTATTGTTATATCACTTCCAAGACTAGGATACAGAATGCACTGTGGTTTCCTCTTTGCTTTCTCTCTTAGATCACTCACTCTTGGGGAAGCCAGATGCCATGTTGTAAAGATGCTTGTCTTAGTCCATTTGGGCTACTATAACAACATACCCAGTGGTATTTATTGCTCACAGTTCTGGGGGCTGGGACGTCTAATATCAAGGCACCAGTAAATTTGGTATCTGATAAGGGCTCGTTCCCTGTTTCACAGAGGTACCTTCTAGGTGTCTTCACATGGCTGAAGGAGCAAACATGCTCCCTTGAGCCTCTTTTATAAGGGTAATCACTTTCCAAAGGCCTCACCATTTAATACTATCACATTGGGATTATGTTTCAACATATGTATTTTGGGGGGACAAAACATTCAGACCATAGCAACAGTCAAGAAGCTCTATAGAGAGGCCCGTATAGTGAAGAACTGATCTTGGAGTAGATCCTCTAGCCTCAGACCCAGAGACAACCATAGCCCGGTCCAATATCTTGACTGCAATCTCATGAGAGACACTGAAACGATCACTCAGCTAAGCTGCTCCCAAATTCTTGACCCACAGAAACTATGAAATAATAAACATTTGTAGTTTTAAGCTTCTACGTTTTAAAGGTAACTTGTTAATGCAGCAATTGATGACTAATTGATAATTAACACAAGGGGGATTCCATTGTTAAAAAGAGACTTAACAGAACCATAATAATGAATCAACTTTGTTTGGTTTCCAATTCAAACTAACCAAAAAGAGTAGATAATTGGCTGGGCGTGGTGGCTCACGCCTGTAATTCCAGCACTTTGGGAGAGGGGTGGATCACTTGAGCTCAGGAGTTGGAGAACAGCCTGGCCAACATGGTGAAACCCCGTCTCTACTAAAAACACAATAATTAGCCAGGCATGGTGGCGGGTGCCTGTAATCCCAGCTACTCGGGAGGCTTTGGCAGGAGGATTGCTTGAACCCAAGAGGCAGAGGTTACAGTGAGCCGAGATAGTGCCACTGCACTCCAGCCTGAGTGACAGAGCAAGACTCCATCTCAAAAACAAAAAACAAAAAAACAAAACAAAACAAAAAAACCAAAGCAGATAATCAGGGAAATGTAAACACTAAATAGATATTTGTTATTAAGGATTTTTTTTCTTAGTAAGATATGATAATAGTATTTGGTTATGTTAGAAATAGTCTTCATCTTTTGTGGATGCTTACAGAAACATTCACAGATGAAAAAAACATAATGTCTGAGAGCTGTTTCAAAATATCCAAGAGTAGCAGTACGGAGAAAACAAAATTGATCATGAATTGATCATTGTGGAAGCTGGGTTCATGGGTTTTTTTTATATTATTGTATTTTGTATATACTTGAAAATTTCAAAATAAAGAGTGAATAAGTAAAGAGACAACAAATCATTGACTGACTATTGAGGTTCCACATCAGATGAAGCAATTCCAACCAAGCCACACAATTAGGAGAGGCACAGTCCCAATAGCCAAATAGAGCTCATCTATGGGTATTAGTGCCTGCAAATTCATACATGGTACACAAATATTGTTATATACATATCTTATCTCTTACTTCTTTGGTGTGTCCATGTCTTTTCTCCCCAGCTAGACATAGGATAGTAACTTAGGGACATACTCTGTTTATTTATTGTTTGGTTTATCACTGAAGATTGCTTTTTTTTTTTTTTTTTTTTTTCTGAGACGGAGTCTTGCTCTGTCGCCCAGGCTGGAGTGCAGCGGCGCGATCTCGGCTCACTGCAAGCTCCGCCTCCCAGGTTCACGCCATTCTCCTGCCTCAGCCTCCCGAGTAGCTGGAACTACAGGCGCCCGCCACCGCGCCCGGCTAATTTTTTGTATTTTTTAGTAGAGACGGGGTTTCACCGTGTTAGCCAGATGGTCTCGATCTCCTGACCTCGTGATCCGCCCGCCTCGGCCTCCCAAAGTGCTGGGATTACAGGCGTGAGCCACCGCGCCCGGCCTGAGGATTGCTTTTAAGTTCAAGGAGGACATGAGCATTTCTGTAGAAAGAAGTCAATTTAAAGAAAGACATTAAGAAGGAAAGAAGCATGATTCTGAAGGAGGTAAGAGGAATGAGATTAGGAGCACAAAGTTTGCCTCGGGAAGTGACACTGAGGGAAATGAAGGGAACTTGAAAAAGATGGTCATTTACTAAGACTGTCAGGTGCAAGTTTCAGTTTGAGGGACTACAGAGAATAGAGAAAATCTGGAAGAATAGCAGAGGCATATGATTCAGTAAACAATGAACAAGGAGACTGCTAAGGAGTGATGAAGATGCAACTAAAGCTACAAACATACTTCAAACATATACAATAAAGGTAATATTGAAGATTCTTCCCCAAGGGCAGTGAATTTATTTTTACTATATTTGGTTTTGTTGTTGTATTATTTGATTATTACATGTAAGAGGAGAGGAATGAGTAACAACAACTGTGCTTCAATTGTAATACTACTAACAGGGAGATATTCTAAATACATTATTCTTTACGGTGTATATGTTTTCACAGGAAACTTCCCCAATAGCTTGAATAATTTATGATTTGATTTTAATATTTTGCAATCGTTTGGAAATATGTAAATAGTCTCTTATTTCGTGAAAGTCTGAAAAAAGCAAGGGTCAACGAACAAAGGCAACATCAAACGGTAGAAACGTCACATTTGAGGAAAAAAGATATATTTTAACATATAACTGGGCCATTTACAAAAGAATAATCAGATAAATATTTGTTTCCATGCCCATCTGAGAATAATGCCTCAACAAATAGCTATGGACACTTAGAACAGGAAGCTTAGATATAATAATATTGCATAATTTAATAGGACAAATAGCTGTTGAGTAATTTCATTTTAAAATAGAAAAGCTAAAATAGGATCTCAGCTATCCAGAAACCTCACACAATGAGTTGATCTGGATAGCAGAGAGTTTATACGTCCTAAATAGCAACAATTTTTATCTTAGCCATTTTGTATAGAAATATTTTGAAGATATATTGTACACTTTGCTGCCTCCATAAGGACAATCTATTGAAAATACATTTTTGCTAATTCGCATAATTATCATGAACATCAAATACTGTGCTGTGCTGTACCTACAAGGTCTGTAGGGCATATTTGAGTTGTGTCTATTTGTTTCTTCTCCAAATAGACCAAAACTGTTCTATGCTCAAAGATCTTTTTCATTTACAAATTTAATTTTAATTTTTTTTTTTTTTTTTTTGAGACGAAGTCTCACTCTGTCACCAGGCTGGTGTGCAGTGGTGCAATCTTGGCTCACTGCAACCTCCGCCTCTCAGGTTCAAGCGATTCTCCTGCCTCAGCCTCCCGAGTACCTGGGACTACAGGCGTGCACCACCACACCCAGCTAATTTTTTGTATTTTTAGTAGAGATGGAATTTCACCATGTTGGCCAGGATAGTCTCGATCTCATGACCTCGTGATCCGCCTGCTTAGGCCTCCCAAAGTGCTGGGATTACAGGCATGAGCCACCGCACCCAGCCAATTATTATTTTATTTATTCTAATGATATAATCAGCAGAGAGTCACTGAAGAATATTGTAAAAAATGTGAAGGAAGTACAAATCACTCATATACCATGGTATAGCCACAAAGACTATTAATATTTTGGTGTATTTCACTCCAATTTTTTAATAAGCAGCTGTGTATATATATACCTATTTCTTTTTTTTTACATAGTTGAGACCAATTATACAGTCTGTATTCTGCTTTTTGTTTTTTAAGATATTATCTGCTTTGATAATTATTTCATCTCTTCCACTATAGTCAAGATATTAACTATCACGTCTTAGTGCTTCCAGTGAGTCTTAAAGTATCTGTCTACCTCTCAATCCTGGTATGTATGCTGTTTCCCATTTGCTGGACGGTGAAAAAAATAGAAAATCCAATTTGATAGAACTATGTCTAACATAATAAATAGATTTTGAGTAAGGTACTTGGAAGACTCTCTTTTGATAAAAGTCTACATGCTGCTTTTTAAGGACTTGATCACATTCTTTTCGCCTGTTGAGGGATATTTTTGTTTTTGCTTACTTTCAGGTTTACCGCCATATTTTGAAGAGATAGATAGCATTTCCAGGTAGGTACAGTTGCTGGAAGAGTGGACTTTCAGAGAGGTGAAGTGTTCCTGTGCTGCAATGTTACAGAATACCATAAATCTGATGCATGAGCCTGACCTAGCAGCTTTCTAATACACACCTACACAGATATAAAAGTTCCCTCGTTTAAATTTATTTCTGCTGAATAAGCAGCAATAATCTGTGTTATCTCTCTTCGGAAGATCTAATTACTTACTTATCTGTGTTCCCAAGCCACCATGTACTTGCTTCGATATTAACCCTTATCATCCTATATTATTTTAAATTGAATCACATGAAATAAATATTTTCATAGGTCAAACAACAACGTCATATGGCTCAACCTAACAGTTAATTTATTGTGTTTCTCTTTTCATACTAGACAGTATATTCCTTTGGGGTAAGGTCCATCTTTGTACCATCAGGCTTTGGCTATAATAAATATTAAAATATTTGTTCAAAGAATGTAAATATAGTATATTCAAATCAGTGATTACAGATTTTATGCACTGACTTGACCCAAGTTAATCATGCTTTGCATCTAGTAAGTAGTAAAAAATCCTCATTTCATTTACTTTCTGAATCTCTTCTAGGGAAAAGTTGTACTGATTTTCTACATATAGTATATGTACTATATGTAGAAAGATGTTTACAACAGCATTATTTATGGTAGCAAAAAAAAGAAACAAATTCAATTTCTAATTTAAGGGATGGATGGAGTGAATATCATACATTCTTATGTTCAAATAATATACAACCATTTAAAAGGAGACTTATCAAGATATTCATTAATGTAAAAATGCTTATAAATTTAGGTGGAAAAGTAGTATATACAACTTTGTATACAGTATAATATGAACAATGTAAAATATGCATAGAAATACAAGATAGAAGAAAAAAACAAAATGTAAAGGTGGTTGCTTCTGGATGTTGAGACTATGCATTTTCCTTTGTCTTTATATTTTACACATTCCCACATTTTCTACAATGAACATACATTACCTTTAATAATGGAAAACATTTTAAAAGAGAAAAATGTATGATGGCAGTACACTTCAAAGAAGTTGGCCAAGAAAAGAAGGAAGACAAGAGGGATACATAAATGATAAAACAGAGCATTTATTTGGAAAAGTTATTTATTCATTCTAGAAATCTTTACTGACGACATATTATGTGCCAGGGACATAAACAATCTTAGCCATGACTTTTCACGTGGGTGACTCAGAACACTTCAGAAGCCTACGTCCATTGTATTCTGTGTTTTAACTTTTAGAAAATGGAACTAAACAAAATCATTTTAGTCAGATAATTCTGGAATACTAGAAAAGGGGCACTGACCAATTTGTAATTCTATAAGTGTATCTCTTCATGTGGTACAATTCTTTTTCACAGTCATGTTGGTCACCATCAAAATCCAATATAAAAAGAGAACAAGAACCTCTAGCACTTGAGAATAAGAATCTACCCACAGTCATTTCTAAGGATGGTCACACTCTAGATGACCTCAGCAGGAAGTCCTAGTATCACTTTTTACAGAATGCTAAATTTGTCATTTGAAGATAAACCCTAGACACTGATAGCTTCTGTTCATAAGTTTCATGAAAGCAAATGAAACACTAAAATATTAATGTTATATTTCTGCCTCTAATAGAGCTATGATGGCTGTGGCCCCTCTAATCACAAGACTTAAAAATACATTTGTCTCTAGTAATGAACACTTCAATCAGAAAAACAAGATGAAATCTTTATAGAGATACTATAAGATGTATGCACAAGTTGTATTTCTTAGACGCATATTTGACTATATCGGTTTCTTTTTTTAAGAGATATTATTTTTGCAGTCCATTTCTAACTAAAACATCTGAAGCTTCAATCTATCCAAGCAAAATATTGGTGTTATATATTTAAATATTTTTCCTAGATTGAAAAATAATGAGATAAAAAAACAACTGAACTGCTAGAGTTGCTTGTCCTTGATCCAAAATAATTTTCCTTTCAAAAATTTTACTACAATAGCATAGCTTAGCTAGGAAAAGAAAACATTTTCCACAGTATAGATGTAGTCATAAAAAAAGAAGTCTAAAGTTGAACTATGAAGGCCAGGTTACAGGCAATATTTCTATTGCTTTGTAAACTTGTAATAACAGAAGCAGTAGGTTTTCTTATAATTATTTGGAACATGGAGTATGGGGAAAGGCACACTTTAAAATAAGATTTGTTCTAATTGTTCCATTTAGAAAATATCAGACTTATTCTATATTGATAGTGTCTAATAGGCAATGCAACTGTAAGTTCAATATACTATATTTACTGCTATGAGTTAAGCACCCCATAAATCGTTGCTTACATTTTAATTGTTCATTATTTTAATCAATTATATAATAGAAATAAATGAAACCAATAACATTGCACTTATTTTCATAATAACATCAAAATAATCATCATACAACTTAAATTTGGCATCATGTCTTCTAATGTCAAAATCCTGCTTAATTTTACCAAAAAGACTTATTTGAGAGATGAATACTGGAAGATATCTGCACCAAAACAATGCTTCCCTTTCTAATATAACAACAGTCTTGTGGTTCAAATGTAATGGATATCACATTTTCTCACAGCGTTGGACTGTTGGAGATGCGGCAGGTAATGTACATACATGTCAGATCACACAGAGCCTTTTGAGCTACTGTAAAAAATTTAAATTTCTCCTAGAAGAAATGGGAAGATACTGAAGGGTTTAAGTGGCATTGATTTAATATAGTATTGATAATAATCTTTAAACACTTTAAAGCTCTATTCAAATTTTAAATAAATACACTTTAAAAGTTTCAAAGAAGTTTCACATTCACCATCTCACTTTATCTTCTTAGCCACTGTAGGAAATAAGCAGGGTGTCTTCATTGTGATTAACTTAAGGATTAACTTTTTAAAGTGTGGAAAAGATCCTATCAGTATGAAGATTTCCTGAAGTTTCAATGTCAAAACTTGCTCTTTTTTGGGTGGGTTGGGAGGATTAGCAATGAAAGATTTTCTAGAAGTTTTCACTTCTTAAAAATTACAAATCTTCCCTTCTTCCTTTAAAAAAAAAAAAAATGTAGCCCATTGTATAGGAGGCTTATCCTGTGACTTAAAGCTGTCATTCAAAATGGACAGTACATCTTAATGAAGGGTGCTAATTGCATTAATATTCTGGGCTACCACAGAAAAGCATAGCATGTAGGTATGTTAATAAAAGATAAAGGCCATAATTATAGCACTTCAGTAAATTGTGGGACATAAGGGCTCCCAGATTCACCTCAGAAATGAAAAGAGAAAGAAAAGAGTCTATGCAATTGAAGGACTCAGGGCAAAAGTTATACGGAGGTGGGGGCTGCGGGATGAGAAAGTCTCAGACCAAAAACAGCCTGAGCAGACAATGGGAAAAAATACTAGAGTGGCAACTAGTGCTCTTACCAAACACCAAAGGAGCTACATACGTGTACACATAATATAGCTCCTTTTACCATGTCAGATTTTCTAAGAGGCTTTTATAATTAAAATACATTCACCGCCTCCCTATACTTTAAAAGAAACTAACCAAGCTTATGATTCTAAAGCTATTTATTCAAGGATGTTGTAGGTTAAAGATTGTATACATAGTAATTCATGGCATGTAGAATACCCCTTACATTCGAACCACTGTAAAAACTGAGCTACATAACATGATTTTATAATATCTTCTAGGATTTTTACCTCTTGATACCCATGCCTAACTTCCATTAACATTAAAGTGCAGATTTATATGTGCTCACAGCTGGTGGATATATCTAAATTTTATTAAAATAAAAGGGTCCAATAGCCACTGTTTATTTCCAGGCAATGTAGAATTTGAAGAATCGCATAAAAGTGTTTTTATTTTAAGAGCCTAATGTTTATTTACTACCCTTCATCTAGATGCTACAGCACTCAAGAAACTTGAACTGATATTCACACAATACATAACAATCGCTTGATCCACTTAAAAAAAAAAGGCAGCTGCTTCTTAGGCTTAACCATGCTATATAATGCAGAGGACAGTAAATGATAAATACCATAGCCAATTGAAATTGCATAAGCAATTTTAGTGAGTAGAATGTAAGACATACAGCATCATTCAATGCTGAGTATTTTCATAAGCAATGGTGAGAAGTGCTAACCCACGGCACAATGGGACCCACTAAAGGGCACCATGGTGGGACTCATTCAGCCACTGGTTCCCCCCACTCTTTGTCCCTTTGGCTACAGCTCTCACTCCTTGCTTGTCGTCTGAGTGGAGATTTAGTCAGATGAAATTCCCTGGGATTATAATAGGAATTGTTTTGTTAAAAGCCGGGTAACCAATTGAAAATACTACCTTCCTCCACCCCTTCCCAACAATCTTCCCTTTGAATGATCATCGGTAGTTTCACAAAATAGAATACATCTATATTGCATAAAGTCGTTTACCTGCTAGTTAACCAGAAAGTATTATTTAGTTTCATTACTTGAATACAAAAATCATAAAACAAAAGGCATTTGTAATAAAAACAGATTATGCAACAAATACCTGTTTTCAAATTGCCTTGGGACTGTTTATGGAGTGGTCTGGCCTAAAGCAATTACTAACACCAGATTTGAATGCTATTATAAATAGGCATAGGCTTTCCTTAGATAACCTGTACTTATATTTATCAATAAAAGCTGAGACTTAAAGCTTGTAGTAATAACTTTGTGGGGAAAGCAGGGCAAACTTATTATCTGTGATCCCTTCTTTATCTCTCCCTATTACATCTGGGACAACTCTGTAGTACTTAGGTGATATGACTAAATCTTATTAGTAGAGGGCTTTTCTATTTTAAGCACAAATCTGGCATTAAAAAGTCCCAAAGTAAAAAATTAACATAGCAAATGTCAGGAAATTAAGCAAATTAAAAGATACTGTCAATAGCATGCAGCACTGTCAAAGGACTAATAACTCCAGTTAAATACTATCAGGAATGGGTAGTAGATTTTTGAAAGCAGATACGAAAGCAAGAGAGACATTTAATGTCAAAGCATAAAAGATATTTAGAACACAATAGCTATTATATTAAGCCATCAGTCCTTTGATTATTATTTTATCATTGGTACAGTTGACATAGACGGGTACAAATAGCAGTAAAAATCTGTGAGATTTTCAAATTATCAGCTTGCCCCAGTGCTAATCATGAATTATAACTAGTGCTGGCATTAGTAAGATTCACTTCCAACTTAATGTGTTTATATGTTTTAAAACTAGCTTATTCAGGAAAATATAAACCACAAAAATTGTTAATGATATACAATCTTGTCAAAGTAGGCTTATTTCCTTTTATTTCAAAACTTTATTTCTCTTTCCATAAAGGTGAGGTTACCATGACAGTATTCACAGAGCCCCTGCTTTGGGGTGCTTTTCCAAAAGGAGGGTTTGATTTGTAATTATTCATTTATATTCTTGCTCAGTCTCTATTAACGCTTAAGTGGCAGGTAGTCGGTAATATAAATTACTCATGTGAGTTCTGTTTCAATTAGCTATGAAGAGTCATAAGTGTGGGAAAAAATAATTTTTAGTTTCATGTTAGGTTAGAAAGAAAAACATTTATACCATAACAAAATATTAATTCCCTGTTTTCCTGTTACAAAATCTTGACATTATTAAAGGAGTTAGAAGAGTAGAACAATTTGGAATATATATTGAATTTCTGACTTTAATAATGAAGATGTGGTTCTGTGTAATCTAAAATTAATTTAAAGCTAGTTAAGTAGAATATTCTACTATGTCTGTTTTGTTCTCTCCACTTGTTCAAATTTAACAAGTGGTAGTAGCTTTTAGGACAACAAGCACAAAAGATTCAAATTAGATGTCAAAATTGAATAAGTTAAATCTGCCTTCTTTTATTATTTGAAAAGGATTTAGCTAATTTTCTCAACTAATATTTTTAGAAAATTATTTTGTCTCAATAAAACTTACAGCTCTGTAAAATAAACTTCAAAAGCAGTGACTATTTCTTAAATAGCGTGATATTTAAATTGACAACAAATAAAATGACAAGTGAAATGGGATAAGAAAGAAGAACCATCTAACAGGCATGCTTTGGAGGGGAAGAAATAAACAAGGGAGGGAGCCTCAACAAAGCCCTGCCATTCTCTGCCCCACACGCAAGTCAAATTAAAAAACCTTTTCATTTGGCCACATTGTAGTCCTATAACCCAAACTACCGTAAAAAATGTAACAGTGGTTTGTTTTTATTTTAGCCGTGCTTTCAACATTTTACAGCCTGTGGAGGATTTTCCCTGTTACATACAGAGCTAACGCACCACCCACCATCTCTAGAGGTGAGGTTACCATGACAGTACTCACACAGCCCCCTGCTTTGGGTTGCTTTTCCAATAGGAGGGTTTGATTTATAATTATTCATTTATACTCTTGCCCGGTCTCCATTATTACTATGAGCTGCATAGTGAACCAATGTGAAGTAAGTTGACAAAGAAGCAATAGGCTTTTAAAACCCTGACTAAGGCATTCACATCATTGAGAAAAAGAAAATCTCCGAGACCTAGCCCAGGAATAAAAGAACTCAGATCTACCTTAAAGCTGGAACTTCCCTGCTGAGAGAAACAGGAAGAAATGATAGCCCGTAATACCACTGCAGCTGCAATATTTCTGAAGTAGGACACTCAGAAAAGGGCACAAGCTATTAATGTTTCTAGAAACATTACATTTAATTCCTCAGCGAAAGATTTAGCAGCTTAGTGGAAAGAAGCAGCAGACGGAAGAAAAAAAAAAGAAAAAGAAAACCAGAAACCATGAAAGAATAGTCAGCTCTGCAAGGAAATTTGCTTAAACTAATATTAGAAAGAAAATATTTCAGAAATTGTTGCCCCTAGTAATCTTACACCCCAAGGCTAGAAGAAAAGGTCATAGCTAATTGGTGCAAAAGCAGCTTTGGACACAGAGGAAGAGATACTCTGTGATGAATTCCACCTAACCACTACCCTTTTTACCTTCAATTATGCCAGGACATGTACCACATATTACAACAGGGCCCAGAAAAGAAGCCATACTTCGGAATTGAGCTTCTTTCATGGTTTTTTTTTTTTTTTTTTTGCAACATTTAACTTTTATAACCCAGCCAATTAGGAGAACAAAACCTCTTTAATTGTCAAGAATGGGAGTTAAGTAGTAGTTTGAAGTTATGCATAATTAAAATGATTTGCATGATTTGGTTTAAAAAAAACACACACAATCAATCAAATATACTATTTTCCTGGGGCCATACTTCAGTTTAGGTAAACAGATAAACACATGCACTACAGAGTCCTACTTTTATTGGAGCAAGCCTCCAAGTTTAAAAAACAAAATAAAACAAAAACATGTGGATGAACATAGGTGTATATTTTCAAAATATTAGAGAAAAACATTAACATATCAATTAGGTTATAAGGAAAGTGCTTTAAATTATTTTTTTCTTTGTTTTACATGCCTTAATAATAAAGAACTCTCCCTAGAGTAGAATTTAAGTATGACCTGTTTTAGTAAGAGCTATTTTGACTGAATTTGGAGAGACAAAAATAAAAAATGCTAAACCTACCAACCTCTTCTACATATTGAAATACAGAATTTTTTCCTTTTCATTAAACACATTCACACTTGTCAAATGTAAATAAATATGCACTGTGGTTTGAGGAACTTTTATGAAAAGATATTTTTTCCTTTTAAAGTTTTTTTAAGAGTGTAGACTTTTTTGAGAGCAAAATAATTATGTAGTCATTTTGCAATTGTGTATACGAATTGATGAAATCATTAACATAGAAATACAAAAGGTTAATTATCTACTTGATGCCTTACTCACTATCACAAACACTTGTAAATTCCAGTGGTGATGAGGTCATAATTCCAAAAAGGCTGGCAACCAAGAATTTCATCCAGGAATTTTTATCTATCCCTTTTAAACGTTTCTTCCCCCACCCCCACCAAGATTAGAACAATTTTACATAAATTAAGAGAGGGTTTATTTGGAGTAATGTGTATCGTCGCTCTTTGTTTTCTTTTCCCCCCCATAAACCAGACAGAATGCTGAGACTTAAGACAGATAAAAGACTTGAAACAATGCTTAGACACCTATATTTTCCTGATTTTTCCCCCCAGTTTTTCTTACCCACAACTAATGTGTAGAATAGCAGGTTGGGGCAATGGAGGTGAAAACCAGTGTTGTGAGGGGCTGGGCGTGGTGGCTCACACCTGTAATCCCAGCACTTTGGGAGGCCGAGGCGGGCAGATCACCTGAGGTCAGGAGTTTGAAACTATCCTGGCCAACAGGGTGAAACTCCATCTCTACTAAAAATACAAAAAAAAAACAACAACAAAAAACAATAAGAAAAATTAGCTGGGCATGGTGGTGGGCACCTGTAATCCCAGCTACTCAGGAGACTGTGACACGAGAATCTCTTGAACCCTGGGGACAGAGGTTGCAGTGAGCCGAGATCGCGCCACTGCACTCTGTTGCCTGGGCAACAGAGCGAGACTCCTTCTCAAAAAAAAAAAAAAAAAAAAAAGGAAAAAGAAAAAAGAAACAGTGTTACGAGGGAGATAAACAGATAAAACAAAATTCTTCTGAATCAGGAGAACAAAGTGAGGAAAGTAGTGTGCAAAAAGCCTCAGGACCATAAAGTACGGGAAGCAGGAAAAAAGTGAAAAAGGGATAATCTATAATGCTTACAATCTGTGTGGACAGCATTCAACTTGCCCATAATATTTTCTCAGTGCTTTGCATCTTCCTCTGCCAGGAAGTTTCAGTTCTAAATAAGCCATGCAAACTGATCAATACTGTTTATGGCAACAAAAAAAATTATTTCAGTTGTTAGATGTGACATTTTTCTTCCCATTTGTCCTTCCCAACCTGTATCCTATGGAAATTCAACATTTAAAAGATTCTCTAATAATTTCCTAGAAACACATGATGTTGGAACTTCATTTCTAAATTTATTTTCTATCTTGGCCCATTACTCACTAATTTATTATACCCAGTCACTAAGGATAGGCATCATCTGGGTGCTTCCACGTTCTGGGTTTTTAGGACTACTAACTGAGCTTATTATAATGTTCTTCCAGGTGCAAAAGAGTTTGTTTAAATTTGGACCATAAAGTAAAATCTATGTACTAGAAAAGTACTTTTTAAAGTCCTTTTTCTTTTCAATTCATGATTGTTTATGGTTGATGATATGACAATAGAATTAAATCCACAAATATTATGTACAAAGCGCTGTCATTTCTCATTATCTCTGCCACATAAGGTAGTACTGATATAGACAACTGAGATGATGTCACAAACATAATTAAAATAAACACTGGATTATCCACAGAAAATCATATTGCTTACCCCTCCTGATACAAACATTCCTTCATAGTTTAGCTCCAAGTATTTGGAGATAATCTATCGGTTTATTATGAAAAAAGATAAACATGTACACTTTTGATTAATAACTATAAGGCTGCTAAAGCTCGAACAGGTATTATAACTGAAATAAAAATGAAATCCGTGCACAATAGCATTAACTTTCCAAAGAACTATATGAAAATCATACCCTTGTTTTTGTGTTTTTCATTTATTTGTGTCCAGGATACACACTGACTTTCTGAAACCACTGCAGATTTGTGAATAATGTATGAAATTAAAAAAAAAAAAATTTCTGTTCATTGCCCAGAGAGTATTGTATTGCTTGTGGTATACTATATCTATGCTAGACAAACAATAGAACAGACCAGTAAACCTAAAATCTGAAGCTAAAACCTTCCCAAGTGGAAAGGGAAAATACCATCCTGGATTCCAGAAGTCCCTCAAACAAACAGATCAAATCCTTATAACAGTCTTACATACTATTACGTAGAACTGAATAAAACCCTTAAACGAGAAAGATCTATTCTTCTGAGCAAATAAGTGTGACAGTTGGAAAAGCAATTATTTACTTACTGATATTCTAAAGAAATTCACTAACTTCTATTTCCCCATCTTATAGAGCATCACAGTATTTGCAAAGACTGACGAGAACATATGTAAAGCTGAAACAAAAGGGTATTATTGTCACTCTATTCTTATTTTCACTGGCAGTATTTAGGAATTTGCCCTCTAAGTAGCCATGTGGGAGTGGAACAAACCATGATTTGAGTTGAGAATGACATAGAGGTAGCAGTCAAATGCAAACACAATGAATGTAAGAATAAGAATAATGGCATACAGTTACATTGTGTCTTTTATATAAAGTCGGCATTTTTCTTTACTTGTCAAGCATAAACATTACTGAGTAGAAAGGTCACATGAAGGTAACATACATAGGACATGCGAGCTTGCTCATAAAAACTCAGCTTTAATGGGATTTCATTTACAGTGATGTAGAATAAAATTTCTATTTCCTCCATCCCTCAAATTTCAAACTTCAGAGACAGCTTTAGGTATAATATATTAAAAAGGCTTTTGTGTAGATTCAATCTTTTAAAAATAATTGTGAAGTATTCAACAAGCAGGTATCAAAAGCATATGCTATGAGTTATGTGCTAGATGCTAAAAATAAATCACAATCTTTTAATAGCAGAATATAGTTATAAGCATAGTATTTTTATACTTTGTATCATCTATCAATATATCTTTAAGAGAGTTGACTTTGAGCATAACTTTAAAAGGCTTCCTGGAATAGGTGAGGCACTATCTTAGATTCAAGGTATTTTGCAAATGCAAAAGATACCAAGAAATAATAGAAGAACTGAAATCTCAAAAGAGTTCTGTGGGCTGAGTGCAGTGGTTCACGCTTGTAATCTTAGCACTCTGAGAGGCCGAGGCAAAGGAATTGCTTAAGCCCAGGAGTTCGAGACCAGCATGGGCAACATAGTGAGACTCTGTCTATAAAAAAATTTAAAATTAGCCAGGCACAGTGCTGTGAGCCTATAGTTCCAGCTACTCGGGAGGCTGGGGGTGGGGTTGAGGGGCTGTGGGGGAGAATCCCTTGAGCCCATGAGAGTCAAGGCTGCAAAGAGCCATGATCATGCCATTGTGCTCCAGCCTGGGTGACAGAGGGTGACCCTACCTCAAAACAAACAATCACAACAACAACAAAACCCAAAACAAAACAACTGTGGCGCTTAAGATACCCACTGCTTTCTTCCTTCCTTCTTTCAGCTTCCACTCCTCTCATTTTAATGGGCAACAAGAAAAGGAACTACCAGGAGTAAGGTTCAAATTTTAATACATAGAAGAGGTGTATCTAAAGGTTTAATGAAAATTGAAGGGTCAGAAGTACATTCATGTCCAGGTAAATCTGGTTGTCTTGGGATGTCCACTGGGAAAGCAGATGGATTCTGCTGTAAAGCAAGCAGAGCTTAAAATTTCTTATCCCTATTTAGGAAAATACTTAATAATATAGAAATGAGCCTGTATGAGAGAAACTTTCCCATAATCAAGGCCACCAATTAGAATAAATGTTTATTTTCCTTTAGTTGTAAAAGCACTTAATTTTCTAGAAATTTTAAGGTACTTATGACAACCTGTTGAGTATCTTTTTGTTTTTTGTAGTTGCAAATGCACAGAGCGTCTGCTCCTGTTAGACTGGCATCATGCACTTGCCATATAAGATCCCAATCATTTATTCCTGAATTGCAAGTTTGTAAATAAGCAGGTAGTTGTGTGAGCTTAGCTACCAACATTAGCATGTCTGAATTTTTGACATGAACTTAAAACAACCAAGATAAATTTATTGCTGCATAATTGTTTGTCCTAACTTATCACATATTCCAATAACTAAAGAAAGCCTGCTATAATCATATTCTCATAAAAGTCAACTAGAATTGACCTTATCTCCTGTTTTCCTGCAGGGATCACCAATGAGGAAATGTGCAGCAGAGCTGATAATATTGTGTAGGAGAACAGACAAGGAAGTGAGTGATTGAAATTTCTATAGAGAACATCATCAATACTTACTTAGAACAATTTTGCATATAAATAGGGGATAAATGGTCCATGCTCAATTTGTTCTCTAATTGTCAAGGAATGATCAAGGATAGACTACATAGCAATCTTCAGTTTCTAGCTTCCTTAATGCAAAGCTAGATCTTATTAGCCAATACATGTGATGTCTGTCCCAAAAGTAAATTTTATTTTATTTTATTTATTTATTTTTTTGAGACGGAGTCTCGCTCTGTCGCCAGGCTGGAGTGCAGTGGCACGATCTCGGCTCACTGCAACCTCTGACTTCCTGGTTCAAGCCATTCTCCTGCCTCAGCCTCCAGTAGCTGGGATTACAGGCATGTGCCACCACGCCCGGCTAATTTTTGTATTTTTAGTAGAGACAGAGTTTCACCATATAGGCCAGGATGGTCTCGATCTCCTGACCTCGTGATCCACCCGCCTCAGCCTCCGAAAGTGCTGGGATTACAGGCGTGAGCCACCGCGCCTGGCCCCAAAAGTAAAATTTAATTTTCATTTAAAAATAAAAAGAAAATGGAAACAAACAAAAATTACATAACCAATACAGGTACACACTTCATCAGAAGATTCATATGAAGTGATGAAAAAAAGACACTAAATTAAGTGGTCTCTAATAGCACTTGAGAACTCAATGCAATCTGACTTCTACTCCTTTTTTTTTTAGACAGAGGTTCAAGTGATTCTCCTGCCTCAGCCTCCCGAGTAGCTGGGATTACAGGCATGCACCACCATGCCCGGCTAATTTTGTATTTTTAGTAGAGACAGGTTTTCTCCATGTTGGTCAGGCTGGTCTCGAAATCCCGACCTCAGGTGATCTGTCGGCCTCAGCCTCCCAAAGTGCTAGGATTATAGGTGTGAGCCACTGCGCCCAGCCTACTTCTACCCCTTTCTTATCGCCTCCCTCCAAACAGATTCTCCTGAAACTCTTTTGGCTAAGGTCACCAATGAATTTCTATTAGTGAAATCCAGTGGATCCTTTCCAATCCTTATTTTAGTCATCCTCTCAGGTACATGTTTATAAATTTGTATAAATTTAAGGGGTACAAGGGCAGTTTTGTTACATGGATATATCCTGTAGTGGTGAAGTCTGAGCTTTTATTGTAACCACCATCCAAATAATGTACATTGTACCCATTAAGTAATTTCTCATCTCTCACCCCCCTCCTACCCTTACATCCTATTTGAGTCTCCCGTGTCTATTATTCCACACTCTATGTCCATGTAATCTCTGCTATATTTGATGTTATTAAGCCCTTTCTCTTTGAAAAGCTCTACTCCTTTGGCCCCTGTGATACCACAATAGCTTTCTTCTCCCCATATCTCCATAATCAATACCTTCACGCTCTTTTTTTTTTTTTTTTTTTTTTTTTTTTTTGTGAGACGAAGTCTCACTCTTGTCCCCCAGGCTGGAGTGCAATGGTGCAATCTCGGCTCACTGCAACCTCCACCTCCCGGGTTCAAGCGATTCTCCTGCTTCAGCCTCCCGAGTGGCTGGGATTACAGGTGTCTGCCACCACACTCAGCTAATTTTTGTATTTTTAGTAGAGACGGGGTTTCACCCTGTTGGCCAGGCTGGTCTCGAACTCCTGACCTCAGGTGATCTGCCTGCCTTGGCCTCCCAAAGTGCTGGGATTACAGGCATGAGCAACTGCGCCTGGCCCATGCTGTCTTTCATAGGCTCCAAATTCCGAGCTAGTCCCATAAATTGGTGGTTCTCAACTTTGGGAGCACATTAAAATTGGCTAAATAATTTTTGAACATGCTATCATCTGTGCTCCAATCCTATAGATTTCAATTTGATTGGTTCAGAGAGGAACTGGACGTGGGTATTTCTTAGAAGTACCTCAAAGTAATACCAGTGTGTGGCCAGGGCTGAGAATCACTGCCATAAATGTTTCTTTTCTCTAGGGTTCTATCTTAGGATCACTGCTCTACTCATTCTCCAGAGATTATCTGACCCACCCTCATGTTATTAACTATCACCTGGATGTTTATCACTTCTCCGAGACTCCTGGACTCATGCTGCTGAGAAAACTAAGTGGCTAGCATAAGGATATCTGATTTGCCCCTATTCGACCACCTGCTTCCCTCCCATCAAGAGAATTACATATGTACTACCACCCACCTGCTCCTGATTTTCACCCTTTGCAAACCAGTTAATTCTGAAGTTGACAAAGATTTTCTTAAGGTGGCCCCACCCACCCCCCGCCCCTCTTTTATTTTGAGACAGAGTCTGGCTCTGTCACCTGGGCTGGAGTGCAGTGGCACGATCACAGCTCACTGCAGCCTCAACCTCCTGGACTCAAGTGATTCTCCCACCACAGCCTCCTGAGTAGCTCGGACTACAGGTGTGTACCACCACACCTGGCTAATTTTCTTTTCTTTTCTTTTTTTTTTTTTTTTGAGACGGAGTCTTGCCCTGTCGCTCAGGCTGAAGTGCAATGGCACGATCTCGGCTCACTGCAACCTCTGCCTCCTGGGTTCAAATGATTCTCCTGCCTCAGCCCAAGTAGCTGGGATTACAGGTGCATGCCACCACGCCCAGCTAATTTTTGTATTTTTAGTAGAGATGTGGTTTCACTATGTTGGCCAGGCTGGTCTCGAACTCCTGACCTTGTGATCCCCCTGCCTCGGCCTCCCAAAGTGCTGGGATTACAGGTGTGAACCACCGCACCCCACCCCTGGCTAATTTTCAAATAAAAATTTTTGTAGAGACAAGGTCTCCCTGTGTTGCCTAGGGTGGTCTTGAACTCCTGGGCTCAAGAGATCCTCCTGCCTTGGCTCTACAAAGTGCTGGGATTAAAGGTGTGAGCCACTGTGCCCAACTCCTATTCATTTTTGGCACCTTTTCCATCCTACCCTCTTCTACCCTGTTAACTCAAGAATATCTCTCCTCTACCCTCAATCCAGTCCCTCTTTGTATGAGCCATAAATGTTCTTCATTTTAACTTATGAGAGTAAAACTCTACATTGGAGGCTATGAATTACATATCACACAACTACAAATCACTAGGCATGCTAAGGTAGTTTAGCTAAATCACACAGTATATGCTCAACAAATGCAACTGAATTAAGCAGGGGGCATCACATATTTGAAAGTAAAATTTGGCATAATTATTAGTGATTGACAACTCCATTCAAGATCTTTGGTGTGTCTAGCGTTTCCTGTCAGAATCTCTAAAAGAGACACAATTTATCTTTTCATTGTCTTCTAACTACTTTTCTTTCCCTCAAATCTCAGCATTCAAGGTATAAAATATATTCTTCATTATTTAATGCATTATATCCTGGCTCTTGGTGTGGCGTGGTGGCTTACGCCTGTAATCCCAGCAATTTGATAGGCTGAGGCGGGCAGATGGCTTGGGCCCAAAAGTTCAAGACCAGCCCGGGCAGCATGACAAAACCCCATCTCTACAAAAAAAATAAATAAATAAGTAAAAATAGCTGGGCGTGGTGGCATGCACCTGTCATCCCAGTTACACAGAAGGCTGAGGTGGGAGGATCATCTGAGCTTGGGAGTTTGAGGCTGCAGGGAGTGGTGATCGCACCACTGCACTACAGCCTGGGTGACAGAGTCAGACCCTGTCTCAAAAAAAAAAAAAAAAAAAAAAAAAAAGAAGCTGCCTCTTGGCCCTCAAAATTACATTGAAAGTACATGGGAAAAGGTCAGGTGTAATCTGCTAGTTGAAAAACCCATTGGTCAATTATCAGTTGTCATTCTGCCTAGCTTTTCTATAGGATGTGACCATGTTGACTAATTCTCCATTCTGAAATTCTCTCTACTCTTGGTCTTCCAGGTACTACTTTTTTTTTTTTTTTTTTTAAGAGAGAGTCTCACTATGTTGCCCAGGCTGGTCTCAAATTCCAGGGCTCAAGCATTCCTCTTACCAGTTGGGATTACAGGCATGTGCCACCATGCCCAGCTCTTAGGTACCACTTTTTACTGCTTCTCTTCTTCCCTAATTTTTTTTTTCTTTTTCTGAGTATCCTTTGTTGATTTCTCTATTTGCCTCTTAAATATTATAATTCCCCAAATGTACCATCCTCAACCCTCTCATTTGAGATGTTCTTTCTGGGTGATCCCAAGGTTTCAATAAACATATATATGTGCAGATGTCCCCAAAATCTGTCTCCAGCCTCAAACTCATTTACGTGTGTGTGTGTGTGTGTGTGTGTGTGTGTGTGTGTGTGTGTGTAAAATCATGTAATCCTTTACTTTAAACCCCCTGCTGGCTCTTTGCTACAACAAACTAACTTTTCATCATTGCCACTTTACTCCTTCATATCTCCATCACATGTTTTTGTCATTTCCTTTATCTGAAAAGCCTACTCCTCTTGTTTTCCCCCAAACTACTACTCATCCTTCCAAACATAGATCAAAGGCCACTTTCATCATGAAGCCTCTCTTGAATTCTCCAGGCAGTTAGTTGCTCTTTTTAGCACTTTTTGAACACTTATATTATGAAATTTATATCATATGTCTTTCCCATGAGGCTCTGAGTTTTTAAGGGCAAGACCCATATTTGTATTCCAAGGCCCTAGCACTGCTGCCTGGCCCCTAGTATTTGATTAATAAGTATTACTTGGATGAATGTCATGCTTTTATTTATTTCCTTGCATTACTTTCTAAAACCAGATTTTAATTGTATATTACAATATAATGAATGTATTATAGACTAAATGGGGCTTAGTGTGGTAGTATAAGATTCTGACATTTATAAAACAGAGACTGAGAAAGTTCATGAAGAAGAACTTATCTTCAGGGAAAAAGAAGTAAACAGCTTGGAATAAACGACCAGCAAGACCTAGTAATAATAAAACAAAACAAGCACAAAACCACAATAGACCTTGGTCATCAAGATGATGCTGAGTATTACGTGGGATCTGTTATGAGCTTGTCTTTGACTCTTGCCATCTTGGGTCAAATCCTCTGTGATGGTGGGCGGGGGAGGGTGTCATTTAAAATTGAAAGCTCTTTCTCTAAAATTATCTGTAATAGTCTGAGGCATAAGCAGTACTACTTGGTACACAGGTGGAGTGCCGCACTAAAGGAAAAGAGAGAGGCATTTCCCCCCTACTTTGTCAATGACGACTGTCAAACTCTGGCGTTGTGAAGCCATGAGTCCCTGCTGCTACAGAAGACAGCAAGCGTAGAAATGCATGGTATTATAGCAGAGGTGGAGGAACGGTGGTGTGTGCTTGTTTCTGTGAAATGCCCCCTGATAACTCCCAGAAATGCTTCATAGAGCCCTTATAGCAGATGAGGTGCTGAATGTGTATGTAGAGACAAGAGCCAGCAAAATTTGAGTTTTCTTATTTACATGAGGCAGTGAGGCCTGGGGAAATGTGGGTTTTGTTTTGCTGTGAAATTATTCTTCCCTAATACATACGGAGGTTTCTTTTTCTCTGTTGTATAACATTGTTTCTTGTCCCCTATCTGTTCTCAAATGGTAAATTATACCTTCTCATTTATACTGTTATCTTGCTGACACATAAAACTAGGATCATGTGTCTCCTGAGTTGCTCCTGATTTTTGAAATTTAGTTTTCTTGGTTGCCCCGTGTGGTTCTAAAACCAAAATACATTTATTGTTTCCTGGTTTCATTTCTTCATAATGCTTCTCTTGTGTGTTTTTTTAATGTCTAGAACTATATATCAAAATCCAGTCATAGCCAAAATGCTAAGTTAGATATCCACCTATTGCTGAGAAGCCCATTTATATTTACTTACAGTGGGCAAAGAATAAAAAAGTCGGGTTGGTTGAAGAAATGAAGTAAGCTCTAAGTATCTATAGCTATTTGGCAATAAAACAGATGTGGAGTTGTGTATTTGTATTTTAAGAGTGGTTTTCTGGCTGGGCGCAGTGGCTCACGCCTGTAATCCCAGCACTTTTGGAGGCCAAGGAGGGCGGATCACGAGGTCAGGAGATTGAGACCATCCTGGCTAACACGGTGAAACCCCGCCTCTACTAAAAATACAAAAATTAGCCGGGCGTGGTGGCAGGCCCTGTAGTCCCAGCTACTTGGGAGGCTGAGGCAGGAGAATGGCATGAACCCGGGAGGCGGAGCTTGCAGTGAGCCAAGATCGCGCCACCGCACTCCAGCCTGGGCAACAGAGTGAGACTCCATCTCAAAAAAAAAAAAAAAAGAAAAAAAGAAAAAAAAAAGAGTCATTTTCACTCCTGCAAGGTGTCTCTCTATGTGCTTCTTTTTCCTCCAAAGCTTATCTTTGATCTTACAATTACACAGCCAGGGCAATTCTTTACAAAGTAGATGGTAAATGTATGCAACTTATTATCTTATGTGGTAACAAACGCTGTAACAACACAGGATCAAGAAAGATTTAGCAAAATTCACAGAAGATAAATCCATACTAGGTTGTGAAGGAAAAATGAGATGTACCTTTCACCCACCAAACTGCTAGAAAGAATAGCCCATATTATACAGACACAAAGGAGAGAGGTG
Organism: Pan paniscus; assembly: GCF_029289425.2. NCBI lineage: Eukaryota > Metazoa > Chordata > Mammalia > Primates > Hominidae > Pan > Pan paniscus. Next base: position 97,056,009 of record NC_073272.2, on the reverse strand, counting down.
GGGGGTTGTGAGTGGTTACTCTAACTCCTATGCTGCACACGCTTACTGTTCCTACCTCTATTACAGCATATAGAAGACCGCATTGTAAATTGATCACATGGTTTATATTCGTGTTTTCCCAAACAGTATGTGAGCTCCTCTAGGCTCCCGTTTGATTTTGTATCCTCAGCACCTAACTCAGTATAATGCACCGAGGAGGCATTCAATAAGACTGCTCAACTGTTGAATGAATATGATCTTTCCCTATAGCCTCACCATCTACTCTGCATAGCTCTGTATTCTCTTCCCAGTTCCATCACAATATTGAAAGGATGCTCTTCAAAAAGTCATTAGAACGCTCCCAAATAGCAAATCATCGGTTTTTTACCCTTTTTTATTCCACCAGAGCATATGTCATTGTCAAAAATGTTCACCTCTCCTCCCTTCTTAGGACTTCCCTCTTCCTTTGTTTCTAGGACAATAATGTCTGGATTCTCCTCCTACCTGCCCAATTGCTCCTTGTCTATCTTCTTTTAGCCCCTTAGTGAAGGTGTTTCCAAGTCTCTGTCTTTGGTTTTCTTTTCTCTTAAAAATCCCTATAACAATCCCTTCCCCTATCCACACTATATCCAGAACACTCAAGAATTCATTTTGTCATGAAATCTGTAACTATATTTCCAAAAATCTTCTGGACATCTTGACCTCAGTGTTCTGCTATCACTTTCAGTTTAACTTATCCAAAACTGAATTTACCTTCTTCTACTATCACCACTCCTTTTCTTATCTTAATAGTTTAGTAACCTTACGGCTGGGTGCGGTAGCTCACACCTGTAGTCCCAGCACTTTGGGAGGCCAAGGCGGGCGGATCACGAGGTCAGGAGATTGAGACCATCCTGGCCAATATGATGAAAGCTCGTCTCTACTAAAAATTAAAAAAAAAATTAGCTGGGTGCGGTGGCACGTGCCTGTAATCCCAGCTACTCAGGAGGCTGAGGCATGAGAATTGCTTGAACCTGGGAGGCGGAGGTTGCAGTGAGCGGAGATCGCACCACTGCACTTCAGCCTGGCGACAGAGCGAGACTCCTTCTCAAAAAAAAAAAAAAAAAGTTTAGTAACCCAACTGTCTTCTTAGCCAGTCATACTCAAAGCCATAGGGTTATCTTTGCCTCTTGACTACTCCTCTCGCTCTAAATTATCTCTAAATAAGAATATGACAATAGACTCCTAATTGATTACTTATACTCCTTTAAATATTCTAATGCGTAACTTTGATTGTGTTCCTCCACTGCTTAAAAGCCTTCAATAAATCCCCATTGCTTAGAGAATTGTAAGTTAACACCTTAGTCTCTCAGTCAAGCACTCCCTGATATGGAGCAAACCTAATTTTCCAGAATTACCCCTATACTTCTATACTATATATATCCTATTTTCTTACTGTACTGTTTGCCATTGTTGAAAAATGCTTTGAACTTTCTTGCCTCTGTTTTTCTTAATGACATTTCTTTTGACTAAAATGCTCACTATCCCTAACTCCAGCTCTCACTGTTGGAATCCCTACTCATCCTTCAGTCTTTTCCTCCATTATTATTTTTCTGATATATCTGATAATGCATGCAAGTCCCATTCTCTGAAGTCACACAGTATGTTATTAACACCTCTTGTATGATACTTATTATCTTCTGCCTTATTCTGTAGTCTTTCTATGCTTTTTATCATTCCTATAATACACAGGGTCTTATAACTAAGGAGATCTTATCTTAATTATTTCTACATCTTCCCTCATCATGTACAGCATAGTACCTTTTACACAGCAGATGTACAATAAATGAATATTTAGGGGCTCATTTCCTAATCTCTGATTTTGACATCAGCAAAGCTTGTGATCTGGGTTAATATTCAGCTAGTATGCACCAGTACAACCAGAGTCGTTATTTATCACCTGTGTACATTTCGACTATCTGGGGCCTGTGATACACCAGTTAATATTTTCTTTTTTCTTTTTTTGAGTCAGGGTCTGGCTCTGTCATCCAGGCTGGAGTGCAGTGGCATGATCTCTACTCATTGCAACGTCTGCCTACCGTGCTCAAGCAATCCTCCCACCTCAGCCACCTGAGTAGCTGGGACTACAGGCACATGCCACCATGCTTGGCTAATTTTTTTTTGTATTTTTTTGTAGAGATGGGGTTTTGCTATGTTGTCCAGGCTGTCCTCAAACTCCTGAGCTCAAATGATCCTCTCACCTCAGCCTCCCAAAGTGCTGGGATTATAGGCATGAGCCACCACGCCCAGCCTTTTTGTTTTTTATTAAAAAAAAGTATTTTCAATTATCACTACTGATATGATAGTCTACCTTGAAATGCCTTTTGGTACTTCACTGAAACAGCACATCTGCTGAATGGGCTGGAGGCAATATTTGGAAGCTCCTTCTGAGTTACTAAATATGGTAGGTCTTGGGTAGGGGGCACAGGCTCAGAGTGGGCGATTTATAATTTAGGCAACTAATCATATCATTTATTAACATTTTGATTTTCTAATGAAGAATACAGACTATCACCTCATCTTGTTTACATATAAAATTTAAAACATTACAATTAGATGGCCGGGCACAGTGGCTCACACCTGTACTCCCAGCAATTTGGGAGGCCCAAGTGGGTAGATCACCTGAGGTCAGGAGTTCGAGACCAGCCTGGGCAATAGGGCAAAACACAGTCTCTACTAAAAATACAACAATTTGGCCGGGCATGGTGGCTCACGCCTGTAATCCCAGCACTTTGGGAGGCCGAGGTGGGCGGATCACCTGAGGTCAGGAGTTTGAGGCCAGCCTGGCCAACCTGGCGAAATACCATCTCTACTAAAAATACAAAAACTAGCTGGACGTGGTGGCGGGCACCTGTAGTCCCAGATACTCAGGAGGCTGAGTCAGCAGAATCACTTGAACCTGGGAGGTAGAGGCTGCAGTGAGCCAAGATCATGCCACTGTACTGCACCCTGGGCAACAGAGCAAGACTCTGTCTCAAAATATAAAAATAAAAATAAAAATAAAATAAAAATACAACAATTAGCTGGGCATGGTGGTATGTCCCTGTAATCTCAGATACTGGGGAGGCTGAGGCACGAGAATCTCTTGAACCCAGGAGGTGGAGGTTGCAGTGGGCCGAGATCGCACCACTATACTCCAGCCTGGGCAACAGGGCAAGACTCCGTCTCAAAAAAATAATAATAAATAAAAAATAAATAAAAAGATTACAATTAGAAACACAATGGTAGAGCTCTGTATTTTACATAACAGTAATACCCATCTATAAGCGATGGTAATGAAAATGGCAAGCAGAGCAGTAAGTACATCTTTGCTGATTGTGGTTGACTCTGATTTTAGTGTTTTTTGGATTTTCCTTTTATTTTACTTTACTTGGGGGAAGATAGCTTTCTTTATAATTAGCCTTTTCTGCTTTTATCTCATCATGCTGAAGTGGAGGTTGTTGGAAAAGATCAAGAATGTCAATGTTGAACAGGGAAAGTATAACAATACCAAGTCAATGGGGTCTTGGAAAGGAAACAAATCAGGTGCCTAAGAAAGTAAAAATAACGGGACTAGCAGGAAAAGATGATCTAGCTAGGAAGGGTTGAGGCAAGGAGGAAATCTGTAAAAGTCCCCAGTTCTGCTTCTTCCAGAAAGAGGCAGACAGAGTTTTTTGGCAGACTTGTAAACTCTGTGCCTTCTGTCCCCACTCCCTCACTTCCAGCTCTTCTACTGATGACCAAGGTGCTTCCCAACCACTGCCACTGTCTGCATTTGAGTTTCGTTTTACCTCTGGACATTTGCTTTGGCTGCTGCCACTTGGAATGACTGCCACAGCTAAATCGAGTGATATTTTTAACCCTATGTGTTCATGGAGGCACTCCAGCTACAAACCAAAGGAAATCCCAATTTAGATTACTTGGAATCAGTACTATAAAATTATGCAGTTTGTGAATATATTCTTGGTGTTTCACAGTTGACAACACTATATTCCCTTGAGTACCAAACTCACAGAAACCCCATGGAATGATCTCTGTCTCCAAGTACAGTTTTTCTAGAATCAGTATGAGGTGTGAGACTAATCAGACAAGGGCTTTAGCAAATGTGCATTTTTAAAATAAACAGCCTAGAAAAATTATGGCAGTTCTTTTATGGCCCAGAATAACATGTTTTCACTTATCAGCTGCTTAACGGAGAAATGAATTGATACAAAAATTATTTCAGTTCACCTTTCACTGACTACTATTGCTCTGATAGTTCAAGAAAGAGCAGTGAAGGTTTTTATTTTCCTTAAGAGGTGATAGGGGCTTCTGATGGCATGGTAGAACATTCTCATTTACAGACAAAGGCTGCGGATAAGTGGAATGGCTGCCTCATAGTTATAGATGAGTAGTGCTTCTAGTATTCTGCCATGCAGCATTACCTTCAAAATGAATATGAACTTATAAATACAGACTTCCATTCTTTTTTTCGTCCAGTCTTCCACCCTTTTTGTAGGCCATCTACGATGCATTCATATACATAAAAGTAGTCTTATACTCCAACCAAAACACTTGTTTCCTCTCAGTCAAATCTTATCTTTAGGTTAATCTCTCAGGGACCATCCATAAATAGCAGAGGCAGAATGTTACCCAATATCCATCAGGATTCACCCAAATGTGAAAAAGATGAATATAACATATATTGTCTTCTGCCATCAAGGTCATCATTGCCAAAAGCTTTCCTGGACAACTATGTTCTGGGCCCCATTTCTCTCACTCGTTTGTTGCAATACAATGGTTTTGAGAGCTACTAATTTCCATTAAATGATACATGGTAACTTCCAGTCCAAATAGAGAATATTTTTGGAATTGCAGGCTATTTAAGGCAAATCTTATTAATCTAAATGAAGTAGAGTTTACATATTGACTATTAATTTTCCATTTTTCATTTACTTCTCCATATAGCTTTACAGCCCATGAAGAGGAGTCTTAAAATCAACATACCTAATTTCTTTCTCTACTTCAAGAAAGATATGAGCTACAAATAGAAAACCTTACTGAGAGGAGGTAGACAGTTCAGCCTACTTGGATTATCCTTAGAGGAGCTATTACATTATTTACTTCTACCATAGGGTATGAACAGAGAAAGTAGACAACTTTCCAGTTCACTTGGGTGAGGGAGGTTGTTTTACTTCTTTTACGATTTTTCTTCCCCTGAGATCTATTTTCATAGTGTGGCTTTAACTGTTACTAATCAAATATAAAAACAAAAACTTTGGGATTTGAGGGGATCTTGGACTATCTGTTCCTCTCCTCCCTTTATTAACATGGATCACAGAGAACAGACTGCACTGCAAAACCAAAATGGTCTCTAGAAACAAGCATTGTCTCAGTTTCCTTACCTGTGAATAGCTAATGTGATCTCCTTAGGGCCAATTACTTTTAATGATTTAATTACATTTATGGTTTTAAACTACTTTCCACCTAAACCACATGCTCATAAAATAACAATTAAAATATTTAATATTAAACACAGTGGGAGTCCTTGTTTCTGATTTTTGTTGTAAAGTCTACAGTTATTTGAAGATACATTTACCAAGTTGAAACTTGCAATCATGTAGATGCCTGCTGAGATTTCACACATGAGCTGAGATCAACTGTTAAAAAAAGTCTTCATGAGGAAGTATTTTTATTTTTCCTTTTTTTTTTTTTTTGGTGTTGCTACTTTGCTCTGAACATTCATATTTTACAATACTATGTGAGGTGGAATGTGTTTTACCTGGATTCCTTGGAATCCGCTTTCGACGGTCTCTGAATGCTGCACCTGATTGTAGGGCTTCTAGAAGATTATCCATCACACCAGTCTCATCACCCTCTGGAGAAAGGGAGAAATCAGAATTAATCTTGGAGCAATTAAAGTTAAACTACAGGAAAATAAAGGGAAAAACTCCTGTCAGATTTACATAATACCCCTAAATTAAAGATATATATCTGTTTTAACATAATGGATCCTGTCAGTTTCTGGCACCACAGACTACTTTGCTTATTATGCACCATTAGGAAAAATTCATGCCAATCCCACTGTTCTTTCAACTTAAAGACCTTGTCTTTTGTATTATTGATGACACGCTCAGTATGCAAATAAACAGTAGCTGATCAGCTACTGCTGCCTTCCCGTTAAGATTCTTATAAGATATTCCTAACCAAGAAACCACTGACCCAGCTTAATGCAATCAATGTGCAGGGCGTGATTTGATGAAGCGGAGTTACACAAGGTTAAATACTGATTGTATTAATACTTTCGGCATTCAACCATCATCTGCGATTATCTTAGAAAACACTATTTGCAAAACACATTTGCATTCAATTCTTACCTAATCCATATTCTTTACCATTTTGAGATGCTGACACTGTATAAAGAAAAGGTGACCACATTATCTGAAAGGCCACATTTTAACTTTTAGGGACATCAGCCAGAGTCCCACTTCCTTTTTAGAATGCTGCTGTGTGTCTAAACTTTTCCTATGGGAAAGAACTATTAAGGAGCCATAAGTGGGATGCTCAGAAGATGTTCGTGGAAATTCCTAACAGAAACAGCATTTAAAACATTTTACCCTCCTCCTATCTTTGACAACTCTAGCCATGAAAAACACTTTAAAGATTTGTTAGAGTGTTTGTCTCAAGGTGTCAATGGCCAGAAAGTCTCTATTACACTGTGCATAATCCCCAGTGAGCTCAGCCTGCTCTTCCTAACTGGCCTAGCTGATGAAAAGGACCCTAAATAGGTGGCTACCTTGAGGGTAGCTAAATGTGTGAGTGTGAGGTAGATGACAATTTGCAGGCAAGAGGGTTAAGAGAAGAAGGAGGGAAGAGGGAAAGGACATTGTTTCTGATGCTATTCCAAAGTTAAATCTGAATCCTACTTTGTTTAAAAAATTAACTATGGGGTATGAGATCACAAATGAAAATACATTTTTTTTTTTGAGACAGAGTTTCGCTCTTGTTGCCCAAGCTGGAGTGCAATGGCGTGATCTTGGCTCACCACAACCTCTGCCTCCGGGGTTCAAGTGATTCTCCTGTCTCAGCATCCTGAGTAGCTGGGATTACAGGCATGCGCCACCACGCCTGGCTAGTTTTTGTATTTTTAGTAGAGACAGGTTTCTCCCTGTTGGTCAGGCTGGTCTCAAACTCCTGACTTCAGGTGATCCGCCCACCTCGGCCTCCCAAAGTACTGGGATTATAGGCGTGAGCCACTGCGCCCAGCCGAAAATACATTTTCTTATGGGACAAGAGCAAGCTAAAATATTTTTTGATTATGTTCTGCATTTGATCTGAAACTTCTCCAATGTTATAATAATTTATTCTTTTAAAATAAACTCTCTAGGATGGGGTATTGACTGAAAATAAAAAAAATGAAGAGAAACACTGAGGTTCTCAGGTCTAATATTTGGTGAAAACAGGAAAAATGAAGTAGAGCCCATTGAGTAAACATGGAAAGGGGATTGTGTAGTTGTAACATTCATTAAGAGGCCGGGCGTGGTGGCTCATGCCTGTAATCCTAGCACTTTGGGAGGCTGAGGCAGGTGGCTGACTTGAGGTCAGGAGTTCAAGACCAGCCTGACCAACATGGTGAAACCCAGAGTCCACTAAAAATATAAAAATTAGCCAGGCATGGTGGTGGGCACCTGTAGTCCCAGCTACTCGGGAGGCTGAGGCAGGAGAATCACTTGAACTTGAACCCGGGAGCCAGAGGTTACAGTGAGCTGAGATTGTACCACTGCACTCCAGCCCGGGCAACAGACTGATATTCCATCTACAAAAACAAAAACAAAAACAAAAACAAAACAAACAAAACAACATTCATTAAGGTCACAGACACATATGAAGTATCACCTGCTCTTTTCAATAGAAAAAAAAAGACCTGAAGGTAGTTTGGTATGGCTAGAATGTACCTGGGAGAATTAAATTATATGCAGTTGACACTTTACAGTTGTTAGATATTTTAATCCTCACAACATACTGAGATAAGAACTATATGTATTTCAACTGTGGTGGAGAGGCCCAGGTATGAACTCAGATCAGTTTGATACCAAGCCCAGTGCTCTTTGCTCAATAGCTGGCAGAAGTTGAAATGAACTAGGAATTAGTGCCCAGATGATGAAAGATGAAAATTCTATGATATGGGGCTTGAACACTATTCGATAAGTTAACAGTATTCACTAGGTATAAAATGCAGGCCATAAATGTGAACCACATAAATAATGCTAAATATTCTAGTAGTAATATTAAAAAATAAAAAAAGGTAAAATTGATTTTTTTTTTTTTGAGCCAGAGTCTCACTCTGTTGAACAGGCAGGAGTGCAGTGGCGCAATCTCTGCTCACTACAACTTCCGCCTCCTGGGTTCAAGCAATTCTCCTGCCTCAGCCTCCCAAGTAGCTAGGATTACAGGCGCCTGCCACCATGCCCGCTAATTTTTGTATTTTTAGTAGAGACAGGGTTTCACCATGTTGGCCAGGCTGGTCTCGAACTCCTGACCTCAACTGATCCGCCTGCCTCGGCCTCCCAAAGTGCTGGGATTTCAGGCGTGAGCTACTGCGCCTGGTCAAATTGATTTTTAATACATTAAGTAAACATTCAACCAAATGTATTTTCAAAATGATGATTTTACATTCTTCTTATCAGACTAACTCTTAGAAATCTAGTACATATTTACTTCTGCACACGTCAGTTCAGATTAGCCACATTTCAGGCACTCAATAGCTACATGCAGATGGTGGTTACTGTACTGGGCATATCAGCTTTAAACAAAAGGAAGTAACCTGATCAGATTTACTCTTTAGAAAGACTTGTTAGACAGCATTGTGGAGAATGACTCAGAGGATGGCGAGACAAAAGGCAGGGAAATTTTCGCCGGGCACAGTGGCTCACACCTGTAATCCCAGCACTTTGGGAGGCCAAGGTGGGAAGATCACTTGAGCTCAGGAGTTCAAGACCAGCCTGACCAACATGGTGAAACCCCGATTCTACTAAAAATAAAAAAAATTAGCCAGGTGTGATGGCAGGCGCCTGTAATCCCAGCTATTCGGGAGGCTGAGACAGGAGAATCACTTGAACCTGGGAGGTGGAGGTTGTGGTGAGCCAAGATCACGCCACTGCACTCCATCCAGCCTGGGTGACAGGGCGAGACTCCATCTCAAAAAAAAAAAAAAAAAAAAAAAGGCAGGGAAATTTTTAGGTGCATAGCATAATTGTCTAAATAACACATATCCTGAACTAAACAGAGAGCAAAGTGAATGGAGAGGATGGATATTTTGAAGGCATTAATACAGTCAATAGGACTTAGCAGGCAAGAGAAGGAGGGTGAGATTAAGGAGAGGAGTTTAGATGACCAGGGATAAACAAGTATGAGAAAATGTGATCTATTTTATATATCTAAGAAATATATAAGTAGAAATAGTGAAAAAGAAGTTGGAAATGTGGGTCCGAAATGCAAGAGTGAACTCTGGGCTGGAGCTAAAGATTTGGGTGTCATTGGATGGTGGATGAGATTACCAACCCTGAAAAAGTATATTAGAAGAAGGATAGAATAGAAGATGCAATTCCAGAGAACCTCAACTTTTTAAAAAATATTTAAGAATTTTTAACTGACAAGTAAAAATTATACACACACACACACACACACACACACATATACATACACACACACACCCAGTATATGATTTTTTTTTTTTTTTTGAGACAGAGTCTCCCTCTGTTGCCGAGGTTGGAGTGCAGTGGTGTGATCGAGGCTCACTGCAACCTCCACCTCCCAAATTCAAGCGATTCTCCTGCCTCAGCCTCCCAAGTAGCTGGGATTACAAGTGTGCACCACCATGCGCGAGCTAATTTTCTTTTGTATTTTTAGTAGAAACAAGGTTTCACCGTGTTGGCCAGGCTGGTCTCAAACTCCTGACCTCAAGTGATCAGCCAACCTCAGCCTCCCAAGGTGCTAGGATCACAGGCATGAGCCACTGCACCCTACCATGATGTTTTAATATATGTAAACATTGTGGAATGACTAAATCAAGCTGTTTAACATATGTCACCATTTTTTGGTAGTCAGAACACTTAAAATCTCTGAGCAATTTTTGAATACACGATATATTGTTATTAACTACTGTTACCATGATGTACAATAGATCTCTTGAGCTTATTCCTCTTGTCCAAATGAAATTTTGTGTCTTTTGACTAATGTCTTCCTAATCCCCTCCCCAGAATCAGAGAAACCCAACTTTCAACAGGCAGTCAGGAGAAGCAGAATTGCAAAGAAGACAGGGAAGGAATTTTTAGAGATATATAAGTACAAGAAGGTGAGGACAACAGCACAAGTGAAATTTTATGTATCCTTACAAAAATGATAATTATAAAGACTATGTAGAAAAGTAAATATATGTAAATTACTGAAAAAATGTATTTATGATTTACCTAAATAATATGCAAACATAAAAATGTATAACATTATAGATATTGTTTTATTAAAATTCTTTAATGCTATTATATTGTAATTAGATAAAAAGATGGAAAAACAAATATGACAAAAAGTTGAGAGGAGGCTGGGTGCAGTGGCTCATGCCTGTAATCCCAGCACTTTGGCAGGCCAAGGTGGGAGGATCACTTGAGCTCAGGAGTTTGAGACTGGCCTGGACAACATGGTGAAACCCCATCTTTACAAAAAATACAAAAGAAAAAAAAAAATAGCTGGGTGTGGTGGCATGTGCATGTATAGTCTCAGCTACTAAGGAGGCTGGGGCGGGAGGGTCACTTGAGCCTGGGAGGTTGGGGTTGCAGTGAGCCATGAACATGCCACTGCACTCCAGCCTGGGTGACAGAGTGAGACCCTGTCTCAAAATAAATAAAGTGGGAATAAAAATAAATACCTTTGCTTAATTTAGTAGTTGCTACCTCACTATACTTGTCGAAATATTATGCTAGAGCAACGTCTCTCAACCTTTTTTCATTATTGTCTTCCTCCCACTGGGAGTCTTTTTAGATATTTTTTCTAATGCCCCCTATTGTTAACATTTAATGCCACAGATATCTTGTACGTCTGTTTATGTACCGCGGTCCTTTGGAAGGCTACAAACCATTGCAATATCTAAGATGTTTTTCCATCCACATTCCCAAGAACCAGTATTCATCCCTTTTGGGGTAATATTGTCCCTGCTGAGAACATATATGCCAAATAGTTCTGCTAAAAAAAATTTTTTTGTAAATATCACTGATGTATTAAAGGAAAGAAATGTAGGCTTCAGTCCCCCATTACTTTTTCTTTTGCTCCACGATAACTTTCAAAGAAGCTGAGTATTTTTCATAAAATGTCTAACCTTACTGAATCAAGGTTTTATGAATATAATCGTGGGATTGATTATATTTCAGTTAGTCTTCCTAAAACAAAATGGAAGTCAACATGATCCTTTGAAAGAAGTTACTCTTCATTTTGAATGCATTTCAGTGAAATTTTGTATGTGATTTAATTTGAGGTTGACAGTTCACTTAGAACTTCCAAGTTCATAGAACCATTAATTCTTACTTAGATGTAATTAGTAGTGAGTAGGGGTTTTTTTGGTCTACGAGTTCAACCTCAAGAAAAAAAATTGTTTATGTGTTTATTTCATTAAAAAAGACAAAAACTTTATTGAACACATGTGCAAAAAATGTGTTTTTTTACAACATACAATACCTATTTAACTGAGTGAAAGAATATCAAGGGAAAATTTTGTAATGCTTTTAGCCACTAAAATAATAACATATGGGCATATCTGAGAGGTAACACTTTAGAAGCAACTTTCTACTCAGCTTGAAAGTCACAGATATTACTAAGGACTTAGGTGGGCTGCACGCATCTGTGGGCTTTGTGTGAGCTACTTATCATCATATCAAATAAAAGGCATGGGTTGTACCTTCTTTTTCATGTTTCCCTTAGTATTTGTCATTTAGTAGATGCCGAATGCCTGCTGCTTAATTTTCAGTATCAGCATTTACTTGTGTTGTGTTGTCTTAATTTTCACAAAAGGGTTTGGAGATGATACAGATTACAATTAGCACTAGGTAAATGAATTACCTCTGCTATACCTTTGTGCAAGCCTATTCCTATTGGCTAGCACATACTTACTTACAGACAATTCTCTATGGGTTTCTCACATTTCTGCACATTTTGTGAACAGAGGCACTGATGGCCTTTTTCTGTACTATCTTTTCAAGGATGTTTTTACAGAAAACAACCTTGGAAGATACAGTGTCTTCCTCTAGAGAAGACGACAGGTTCATTTGCTTTGCAGACAGGTTATATCTCCCTCTAGGAAAAATGTCAGGCAGGTTTGTGTTCAGTCCATTATAAAAGATTTGGGTTCCCTGAGCATGGGATTCTTCAGCAATGACACAAACCCACCGTGAGTGCAGCATCCACATAGGTTTGCCTTCCCAACCCTGGTCTAGGTTTGCTTTCCAACTCTGGGGGTTGGAGGGCAAAGGAAAACAATGTGAACGTGAAGCTCATATTGCTTGCTGTATCATGAATGAATAACAAGAGTTATGTGTCTCTGACCCAGGAGTCTTGTGTGTTCTGCCAGCATCGCTGAAACTGCAGCAGGCTAACTTGTTGGCATGCAAGTAGGGCAAAATCTCTGACCCTTCATAGTTTTTGAAATTACTCTGTGCTCTCCTTCCTTTTTATCAAACATTATTAATTAGAATACCCCTTACTCCTCTAGGAACTTAAGCACCAAGTGCCCTGGACTCTCTCATTTCCTAAGACTGTATTCCAGTTTATCACACCTTGAAAATTACTAAAGTAAAGCCAATACTATAAAAATCATTTCCTAAAATCTTAACCCAGGCATAATGGTTTTAATTCACTGTTATAGCCTCCTTGAATTCTAGATTGTATAATTAAAGTTTTCTGCAAAAGTTGAGCTGCTCAAAGTTGAAAAAAGTTGCTATGAACCAATCATTGTTAAATGATCCCATAGAAGCAAAAGGCTTCTTACTGAAAGTAGGACCCTTCTTTATGTGAGATAATACTTGCACATATGAAATCATTTTTAAAAATAAAACTAAGCTTTCTGTGGGCTTGAGGAGTTAGGGAAGATTTCATGGAAGAAATGGGACTTAAGCCTCTGAAAACATTACATTTCTAGAGCACTTTATTATAATTTCATGCAAAAGACACAAAAACAGATTAAAAAAAAAACCAGATCATACTGGTTCACAGATAATAAAATCTAAATATCTGAACTCCTAGTGCACATACATGTGCACTCTGTGTGTGTGCGTGTGTGTGTGTGTAAATTTACAAATGTTGAAATGGAAAGATACTAATTGTACAGTTTGAAGAGTCTTGAAAAATGCATACATCCATGTAACTACCACCACAATCATGATATTGAACATTTCCAACTCTCTAGAAAATTCTCTTTTGCCCACTCAGAGGAAACATATGTCTGAATATCTATCATCATATATTAGTTTTGTCTATTTATATCACATAATTTTAAGGGGGTAAAAAAGAGTTGAGGCCACTTTGAATCAGCATAGCCACCTGAAATAAAATATGGATGGTATCCATGATAATGCATGAGGAGAGAAACAGAGTTGAAAGATACAGGAGTTACAGCTGGATAGGTAATATCAGAGCAAAGTTCTAAAGGAGCTTGGATATCATTTTAAGAAACTTGAATGTGCTTCAGTGGACTCTAAAAACCCACTGATTGATCTTCAACAGGACAGTGACATGACAAAGGTGGCATTTAAGATCAGCCTCACAGTAGCATGCAAAATGGACCAGATTGGGAGAGAAATCAATTATATGACAAATACAATTTGATTTGCAGTGACAAATATTATTCTGCATAGAACTCTAGGTAAAGTCAGATGGCCAATTTGGTCATTATTGGTAAAAGAATAAATAGAAACGCAAAATTGTTTTGTGAGCAAGGTCATCAGCAGTAGTAAATGGAAGTTGACAGCATAAGAAGGCGATGACAAGTGGAGTGCAAGAAAAACCAGTGCTAGATTCAATCTTTTTCACGGTATCTATCATGGTCCAGATTAAGAACGTGCTGCAAGTTATACAGATTTGTAGATAACACAAAATTGAAGACTGCTCATTTATTAAAGAAGAGGAAAATAAAAATCCCTTCTCTGAGATCTAACAAACATGAAGGCCCACGGCTGACAAATAACTCTCAGAATTTAACATGAAACAATAGGAGATAATAAAGACTAAGTAAAAGGTTACCACAATATGGTGAAAATAACACATCGTTCTGCAAGACTTTAATATCTATCAGTAAGAGTAATAGTAAAACCATAAATGAATCAGAAATAAGAGAAATCAAACCATTTGGCAAAGCACTGTGTCAATAGTCATCAAAAAAACCTCAGCAACTTATATTTCAGTCCACAAGCACCTAGAAAGCCTTTAGGCGACAAGAGGATTTTGTTAGTTTGTGGTTTAATTGGAAGTGAGTGAAGAATGGAGTTAATGGTGACTTGGAAAATCAACAGATGGTAACTAAGATAATAGTCTATGAAGTTATTTACAGCCAGAAAGTGTTTAAGGAAATCAAGATATTCCAAAGAGATTAGAAGAGGGCATAAATAGAAAGTATAAAGTTCTATGGAAAATAATGAAGGCAGATGCTCTTATTCAAAAGAAGAAAACTTTCAAGACGGAAAAGAGGACACAGGAGCTTAGAAGAAATTACTAGAATCCACAGGATGAGCTAGGGGCAGTGTAGTAATTACATGATGTGGTAGTCGAAAGTTTGTAAAACAAAACAGAAAAACATTACATTCCCAGGTTGAGGCCTTGCACAGTGGTATCCACTAAAAAGAAAATTAATCTCAGAGCAATTAAAGTTAAAACCATAGGGGAAAATGTCGGTTAGAGAGTTCATTCATTCTAGTATCTCATCTCCTTGCCAGAACAGGTAATTAACAGTTTCCTAAAGTGAGGTGAATCATCAAATCCCAGATAAACTTCATAGTGAATACTACTGTTCCTAAATACTTTTAAAATTAATGTTTTAGGTACATTTTGCCATGGAATAAATACTGTATTAGGGGTCATAAGTGGATATTATACCCCAAACTGATAAATGATGAAGGATGGATGAAGTGATTTCTCCCAAAATGTCTACATGGTAGGTGTTACCTAAAAGTTTGTTAGGGGAACTGAATTGGTGAGTTAACTTTCCCTAATGTATGCATATCTTAAAGAGAAGCTTGTTATTTCTAATGGTAGAGTTTCAGTGAAGAAACATTTCAGCCAAAGGCACCCTTTTGACACTTTGCATAAGGTGAGAGAGTTTGATAGCAAATGGTGGTTAAAAAAATGTTTATGCTTATTCATTTTTTCCCAGTTACCTATATGCTAGAAGATTGAGAGATGAAAATTACACATTCTATAAATAAACAAGCACCCAATAAACCTGAATGTTAACGCTTACCAGAAAAACCACTGTTTATGCCTCTGGAAAAAAAAAATCTCACATTCGATATTTTAAATAATTAATATTTCAAAGAGAGCTTTGAAATACTCCGTGTGTCTTATCAGAATCATTTACTTACTAAGGGCATGGAAGGCTTGTGAAGGGAAAAGTAAGTAAAAAACAAATTTGGAAAAAGAACAAATCTAACTCAATTCAAAATGATGTACCAAAGTAATCTGAGTTTAATCTCTGAAAAGATAAAACAAAGATGTCTTTGGAGGTAGGAATATTAATAATATCTACCATTTATTGAATGCTTACTATATGGCAGGCAGTGTTCGAAGAGATTTATATTGAAATTTCCACACCAACCTATTTTATTGGCCAGGTAAAGAAACTGAGGGTAATTTGGGTGAATTAACTTGTTCAAGGTCACATAGTTGTGAAGTGACAGAACCAGCATTAGGACCCCGAGACGCCTTGAGTAGAGGAAGTCAAACTACATTTCTTGTGATTAAATCCAGCCTACTGGCGGTTTTTTACCAGCACGTCTGCTAAGGATGATTTTGACATTTTAAAAAGAATAATATTTTGTGCTACATAACAATTTCACAAAATTCAAATTTTAGTCCCTATGTTTATGGAAACACAGCCAAGATCATTCATTATGTTTAGTTTATAGCTGTGTTAATGCCACAACAGCAGAGTTGAGTTGTTGCAGTAAGAGACCTTATGGCCCACAAAGCCTAAAATATTTACTACGTGGCCCCTTACAGAAAATGTTTGCCAACCCCTGCTCTAGAGCATATACTGTCAACGACAAGCATATGCTAATTGCTGGGTGTGGTGGTGTGCACCCGTAGCCTCCACTACTCAGGAGGCCAAAGTGGGAGGATCTCTTGAGCTCAAGAGTTCAAGGCCAGTGCGGGCCAACATAGTGAGATGCTGTGTCTTTTAAAAAAAAAAATCATGCTAGGTACAGATATGTGTGGATCTCACAATCTGCTTTTGAGGTGCTGAAGGACCTTGGCAAGGACCAGCCACATCAGTAAAACAAGGCCTCATCACAGGTGGAAGGAGGGAAAGAATATCAGCATTCAATATAAGTCTACTTGCAATTGAAGAGAGCAATTTTGGAGAGCCAAAGCCAAGAATGACACAAAATAATGAAGCAACAATTACACATTCATTTCTTTCTGAATTTACATTTTAGAGCCCATAAAGTCCAGTTCCAAAAGAACAGTCACAAAAAAGAGAAGAGAGGTTTTTCAAAAGCCAAGGGGAAATCTGCTTTTCAAGTTTTGCTTTGCTGTCTGAGACTGCCTCTGAATAACACTGAATAAACTCAGCTTCTCTACAAAAGACCTAGCTCCTTACCTATGGACTTCAACTAGATTGCCATCTCAGAATATAACACCGTAAAATATAGCTAACCATCTTCATAAGACACACAAACACAAGCCTAATCAGGAAGGTGAGAGGGAAAGGAATCATTTTGGCTTCCAGAGCACCATCAGGAGGTCAAATGTGTATCTGTGTCTTCTTCAGTGCCAAGCACAGGCACAAAGCAAGTATGGTATGGAAGCGGCTTTTCAAGAACTGTCCTTATGAGAGTGCAGTCAGGTAACTGTAACAAAAGTGACACATGAGAATAGTAATGGCAGCCCACGGAGTATAAAAATGTGGCAAATGAAGGAACTGGTACTCTTAATTTGCTGATACTTGGAGTGCAGGGAATGAGTTGACAAGTCATCATTTGGTAATCCAACTTTTGAATCCTAATGTTCTTCTTTCTTTCATTATAAAATTAAATAATGAATCAATTCCCCTGCCAACTCCTTGCATAACTGCAGGAAGGCAAAACAGTAGATCCCACCTTATCCAGCTTCAATTTCCATGGCTTCAGTTACCCACAGTCAACTATGGTCTGAAAAGATTCCATGGAAAATTCCAGAAACAAACAATTCATACATTTTAAATTGCATGCCTTTCTGAGTAGCATGGTGCCCTTTGTTCAGTGTCTCCATGCTACAGATGCTCCTTGCCCAGGAGTCAGTTAGCCACCATCTCAGTGATCAGTTAATTGTCATGGTATCCTGGTACTTGTTTACAAGTAACCCCTATTTTGCTGAATTGTTTTACTTTATTATTGTGGTTGTTAATCACTTACTGTGCCTAATTTATAAATTAAACTTTATCATAGGTATGTATGTATGGAGAAAAAAAAAAACATTGTATACAGGGTTCAGGCATCCACTGGGGCAGGGGCAGGGGGGCAGGGTCTTGGAGTGTATCCTTCTCAGATAAGTGGGGGTTACTGTAACAACTTTATTCTATTTTTTACGCCGGAACTTAACTGTTTCTTATTTTTATTTATTATTTTTTTAAGACAGAGTCCTTCTCTGTCACCCAGGCTGGAGTGCAGTGGCACGATCTCTGCTCACTGTGGCCTGTGCCTCCTGGGTTCAAGCGATTCTCCTGCCTCAGCCTCCCAAGTAGCTGGGATTACAGGCAGGTGACACCACGCCCAGGCTAATTTTTGTGTTTTTAGCAGAGATGGGGTTTTGCCATGTTGGTCAAGCTGGTCTCAAACTCCTGACCTCAGGTGATCCGGTGTTCATTATTTTTAAAGTACAATAAATCTTGTGTGTGTGTGTGTGTGTGTGTGTGTATGTGTGACCACCTTATTTTTTGAATGCACACTGCTGCAAACTTATGTGTCCTTATTACAACCACCCTTTTCAAATTGAGGAGTGTATCATCCTTTCCTTTTATATGATGATATTATATATTTTTGCTTTTTTAAAAAAGCAAAAGTAGTTTGAAAAAGGGCATGTATAACTGTTAATATCTAGTTTATTGAGAAGTCTCACCTCAGTGAGGGTATGAACATAAAATTATTTTTTGGTTTTCTTCACCATTGCTCCCAGACATACAATGTCAAATCTTCCTTTCAAGTCCTGTAATAACATCTTGGGAAGATTCCATAACTTTCTGGTTGTAGTTTAATTATTAATCTTACATATGCTTCAAAGTGTTTCCCTCCTCCATTGCTGGTTTGTCTTTTGGACCCAGGTACCTGAAGGGGCAAATGGGTGGCACCACTCACTTCCCTTGCCCCTCTTTTTCCTTAGAGAAATTAGATCCACTAGTGGCTTGGGGCAGGGAAGGAGAAGGAAAAGAGGGAGTGTCTGTTACTTAATTGGCTACTGCTATAACCCTTTTGATAAACATGTTATATGGCTTGCAAGAAAACAAAGATGAGGGGTTAGTATAAGGATATATGCAGAAGTAAAGAAGAAAAGGAAACAGGTTTCAGCAGCTGCATGGTCAGGCCTCACAAAGAACCCAAGGATCACTCAAGATATAACCACAACTCTCCCTCCAGGCACAATAGTCCTAGTGACTCATTAATGTTACAACTTTAGTATCTTGATGTCCATTCTCCCCTACTCATGAGCTCTACTCATGTACACCTAACTCTTAGTATCTGTTTTAATTTTCTCTTCTGCCATTTACCAACTAATTTTCCATCTTTGTGTCTTTGAGTCCAAACTCCCTAAGAAAAATAATCAAATTGATTCAACCAGCACAGAACAGCCTTTTGGAAGAGGTGTATATTACAGGCTATCTTTTACAAAGTAGAGCAGCCAAAGTAGGCTGTCTTTGGGTCAAGAATCAACCTCTTGTCTAATGTGAAAGTAGTGGAGGATGACATGGTACAAAACATGGTCAGCAATGTATAAAAGCCTGTCTCTTGTCACTAGCTTCAGAAAAACAGCTGAAGGTATATGCTTCTGATATGGATTATCATAACTCAATATTGTAATGTACATTTGATGTAACAAGATGGAAGGGGGAAGGATTTACCTTTAAGCCTTGAGCTAAATCCCTCAATAATTTCTTAAGGGCAGTTCAATAATCTGCTCCAGGAAATAGCCAGTCTGACTCTGGATTCTTTCTCAATTAACCAGAATGTATTTGTGCTCTTAGCAGACTTACTTCTGTCTGTTGATAAAACTGAAACAAGCTGCTGAAAGATAATTATTTAGAAAACAGGCCAAGGTGTCACTGGATAGTCTGTGGCCATTGCTTTCTTGGATTCTGGGAAGTTATCTCAGTTTCAAAGCTTCTAGTTCCTGTCCATGGTGGTGATGTCTTAATTCACATCCTCACTATTTTTTTTTTCTTAATTATACTTTAAGTTCTAGGGTACATGTGCACGACATGCAGGCTTGTTACATAGGTATACATGTGCCATGTTGGTTTGCTGCATCCATTAACTCGTCATTTACATTAGGTATTTCTCCTAATGCTATCCCTCCCCCTGCCCCCCACCCCACAACACGCCCCCATGTGTGATGTTCCCTGCCCTGTGTCCAAGTGATCTCATTGTTAGATTCCCACCTATGAGTGAGAACATGCAGTGTTTGGTTTTCTGTCCCTGTGATACTTTGCTCAGAATGATGGTTTCCAGCTTCATCCATGTCCCTACAAAGGACAAGAACTCATCGTTTTTTATGGCTGCATAGTATTCCATGGTGTATATGTGCCACATTTTCTTAATCCAGTCTATCGCTGGTGGACATTTGGGTTGGTTCCAAGTTTTTGCTATTGTGAATAGTGCTGCAATAAACAAACGTGTGCATGTGTCTTTATAGTAGCATGATTTATAATCCTTTGGTTATATACCCAGTAATGGGATGGCTGGGTCAAATGGTATTTCTAGTTCTAGATCCTTGAGGAATCGCCACACTGTCTTCCACAATGGTTGAACTAGTTTATACTCTCACCAACAATGTAAAAGCGTTCCTATTTCTCCACATCCTCTCCAGTATCTGTTGGTTCCCGACTTTTTAATGATCGCCATTCTAACTGGTGTGAGATGGTATCTCACTGTGGTTTTGATTTGCATTTCTCTGATGGCCAGTGATGATGAGCATTTTTTCATGTGTCTTTTGGCTGCATAAATGTCTTCTTTTGAGAACTGTTTGTTCATATCCTTTGCCCACATTTTGATGGGGTTGTTTTTTTCTTGTAAATTTGTGTAAGGTCTTTGTAGATTCTGGATGTTAGCCCTTTGTCAGATGGGTAGATTGTGAAAATTTTCTCCCATTCTGTAGCTTGCCTGTTCACCCTGATGGTAGTTTATTTTGCTGTGCGGAAGCACTTTAGTTTAATTAGATCCCATTTGGCTTTTGTTGCCATTGCTTTTGGTGTTTTAGTCATGAAATCCTTGCCCATGCCCATGTCCTGAATGGTATTGCCTAGGTTTTCTTCTAGGGTTTTTATGGTTTTATGTCTAACATTTTAATCCATCTTGATTAATTTTTGTATAAGGTGTAAGGAAGGGATCCAGTTTCAGCTTTTTTTTTTTTTCTTTTTTGAGACAGAGTCTCGCTCTGTCGCCCAGGCTGGAGTACAGTGGCGTGATCTCCCACTCACTGCAAGAAGCTCTGCCTCCTGGGTTCACACCATTCTCCTGCCTCAGCCTCCCGAGTAGCTGGGACTACAGGCGCCCACCACCATGCCCGGCTAATTTTTTATATTTTTAGTAGAGACAGGGTTTCACCATGTTAGCCAGGATGGTCTTGATCTCCCGAACTCGTGATCCACCTGCCTTGGCCTCCAAAAGTGCTGGGATTACAGGCGTCAGCCACCATGTCTGGACAGTTTCAGCTTTCTACATATGGCTAGCCAGTTTTCCCAGCACCATTTATTAAATAGGGAATCCTTTCCCCATTTCTTGTTACTGTCAGGTTTATCAAAGATCAGATGGTTGTAGATGTGTAGTATTATTTCTGACGCCTCTGTTATGTTCTATTGGGCTATCTCTCTGTTTTGGTACCAGTACCATGCTGTTTTGGTTACTGTAGCCTTGTAGTATAGGTTGAAGTCAGGTAGTGTGATGCCTCCAGCTTTGTTCTTTTGGCTTAGGATTGTCTTGACAATGCGGGCTCTTTTTTTGGTTCCATGTGAACTGTAAAATAGTTTTTTCCAATTCTGTGCAGGAAGTCTTTGGTAGTTTGATGGGGATGGCACTGAATCTATAAATTACCTTGGGCAGTATGGCCATTTTCACAATATTAATCTTCCTATCCATGAGCATGGAATATTCTTCTTCTATTTGTTTGTGTCCTCTTCTATTTCGTTCAGTGGTGGTTTGTAGTCCTCCTTGAAGATGTCCTTCACATCCCTTGTAAGTTGGATCCCTAGGTATTTTATTGTCTTTGTAGCAATTGTGAATGGGAGTTCACTCATGATTTGGCTCTCTGTTTGTCTGTTATTTGTGTATAGGAATGCTTGTGATTTTTGCACATTGATTTTCTATCCTGAGACTTTGCTGAAGTTGATTATCAGCTTATGGAGATTTTGGAGTGAGATGATGGGATTTTCTAAATATACAATCATGTCATCTGCAAACAGGGACAATTTGACTTCCTCTTTTCCTAATTGAATACCCTTTTCTTCTTTCTCGTCTGATTGCCCTGGCCAGAACTTCCAACACTATGTTGAACAGGAGTGGTGAGAGAGGGCATCCCTGTCTTGTGCCAGTTTTCAAAGGGAATGCTTCCAGTTTGCCCATTCAGTATGATGTTGGCTGTGGGTTTGTCATAAATAGCTCTTATTATTTTGAGATATGTTCCATCAATACCTAGTTTATTGAGAGTTTTTAGCATGAAGGGTTGTAGAATTCTGTCGAAGGCCTTTTCTGCAACCATTGAGATAATCATGTGGTTTTTGTCTTTGGTTCTGTTCATGTGATGGATTATGTTCATTGATTTGCATATATTGAACCAGCCTTGCATCCCAGGGATGAAGCCAACTTGATCATGATGGATAAGCTTTTTGGTGTGCTGCTGGATTCGGTTTACCACTATTTTATTGAGGATTTTCACATCGATGTTCATCAGCGATATTGGTCTAAAATTCTCTTTATTTGTGTCTCTGCCAGGCTTTGGTATCAGGATGATGCTGGCATCATAAAATGAGTTAGGGAGGATTCCCTCTTTTTCTATTGATTGGACTAGTTTCAGAAGGAATGGTACCAGCTCCTCTTTGTACTTCTGGTAGAATTCAGCTGCAAATCCGTCTGGTTCTGGACTTTTTCTTTGTTGGTAGGCTATTAATTATTGCCTCAATTTCAGAGCCTGTTATTGGTCTATTCAGAGATTCAACTTCTTCCTGGTTTAGTCTTGGGATGGTGTATGTGTCCAGGAATTTATCCATTTCTTCTAGATTTTCTAGTTTATTTGCATAGAGGTGTTTATAGTATTCTCTGATGGTAGTTTGTATTTCTGTGGGATCAGTGGTAATACCCCCTTTATCATTTTTTATTGTGTCCATTTGATTCTTCTCTCTTTTCTTCTTTGTTAGTCTTGCTAGTGGTCTATCAATTTTGTTGATAATTTCAAAAAACCAGCTCCTGGATTCATTGATTTTTTGAAGGGTTTTTTGTGTCTCTATCTCCTTCAGTTCTGCTCTGATCTTAGTTATTTCTTGTCTTGTGCTGGCTTTTGAATTTGTTTCCTCTTGCTTCTCTAGTTCTTTTAATTGTGATGTTAGGGTGTTGATTTTAGATCTTTCCTGCTTTCTCTTGCGGGCATTTAGTGCTATAAATTTTCCTCTACATGCTCCTTTAAATGTGTCCCAGAGATTCTCGTATGTTGTGCCTTTGTTCTCACTCTTTCAAAGAACATCTTTATCTCTGCCTTCATTTCGTTATGTACCCAGTAGTCATTCAGGAGCAGGTTGTTCAGTTTCCATGTAGTTGTGTGGTTTTGAGTGAGTTTCTTAATCCTGAGTACTAATTTGATTGCACTGTGGTCTGAGAGACAGTTTGTTGTGATTTCTGTTCTTTTACATTTGCTGAGGAGTGCTTTACTTCCAACTATGTGGTCAATTTTGGAATAAGTGTGATGTGGTGCTGAGAAGAATGCATATTCTGTTGATTTCGGGTGGAGAGTACTGTAGATGTCTATTAGGTCTGCTTGGTGCAGAGCTGAGTTCAAGTCCTGGATATCTTTGTTAACCTTCTGTCTCATTGATCTGTCTAATATTGACAGTGGGGTGTTAAAGTCTCCCATTATTATTGTGTGGGAGTCTAAGTCTCTTTTTAGGTCTCTAAGGACTTGCTTTATGAATCTGGGTGCTCCTGTATTGGGTGCATATATATTTAGGATAGTCAGCTCTTCTTGTTGAATTGATCCCTTTACCAGTATGTCACAGCCTTCTTTGTCTCTTTTGATCTTTGTTGGTTTAAAGTCTGTTTTATCAGAGACTAGGATTGCAACCCCTGCTTTCCGTTGCTTTCCATTTGTTTGGTAGATCTTCCTCTGTCCCTTTATTTTGAGCCTATGTGTGTCTCTGCA
Organism: Pan paniscus; assembly: GCF_029289425.2. Taxonomy (NCBI): domain Eukaryota; kingdom Metazoa; phylum Chordata; class Mammalia; order Primates; family Hominidae; genus Pan; species Pan paniscus. Next base: position 97,032,186 of record NC_073272.2, on the reverse strand, counting down.
CGTCAGATGTGTCTCCTGAATATAGCACACTGATGGGTCTTGACTCTTTATTCAACTTGCCAGTTTGTGTCTTTTAATTGGGGCATTTAGCCTATTTGCATTTAAGCTTAATATTGTTATTTGTGAATTTGATCTTGTCATTATGATGTTAGCTGGTTATTTTGCCTGTTAGTTGATGCAGTTTCTTCCTAGCCTCGATGGTCTTTACAATTTGGCATGTTTTTGCAGTGGCTGGTACCAGTTGCTCCTTTCCATGCTTCGTGCTTCCTTCAAGAGCTCTTGTAAGGCAGGCTGGTGGTGACACAATCTCTCAGCATTTGTTTGTCTGTAAAGGATTTTATTTCTCCTTCACTTATGAAGCTTAGTTTGGCTCAATATGAAATTCTGGGTTGAAAATTCTTTTCTTTAAGAATGTTGAATATTGGCCCCCACTCTCTTCTGGCTTGTAGTTTCTGCTGAGAGATCTGCTGTTAGTCTGATGGGCTTCCCTTTGTGGGTAACCCGACCTTTCTCTCTGGCTGCCCTTAGCATTTTTTCCTTCATTTCAACCTTGGTGAATCTGACAATTATGTGTCTTGGGGTTGCTCTTCTTGAGGAGTATCTTTGTGGCGGTCTCTGTTTTTCCTGAATTTGGATGTTGGCCTGCCTTGCTAGGTTGGGGAGGTTCTCCTGGATAATATCCTGAAGAGTGTTTTCCAACTTGGTTCCATTCTCCCTGTCACTTTCAGGTACACCAATCAAACGTAGATTTCGTCTTTTCACATAGTCCCATATTTTTTGGAGGGTTTGTTCATTTCTTTTTACTCTTTTTTCTTTGAACTTCTCCTCTCGCTTTATTTCATTAATTTGATCTTCAATCACTGATACCCTTTCTTCCACTTCATTGAATCATCTATTGAAGCTTGTGCATGCGTCACGTAGTTCTCATGCGATGGTTTTCAGCTCCATCAGGTGTCTTCTCTACACTGTTTATTCTAGTTAGCCATTCGTCTAATCTTCTTCCAACATTTTTAGCTTCCTTGCGATGGGTTTGAACATCCTCCTTTAGCTTGGAGAAGTTTGTTATTACTGACCTTCTGAACCCTACTTCCGTCAGCTCGTCAAAGTCATTCTCTGTCCAGCTTTGTTTCGTTGCTGGAGAGGACCTGTAATCCTTTGGAGGAGAAGAGGTGCTCTGGTTTTTAGAATTTTCACCTTTTCTGCTCTGGTTTCTCCCCATGTTTGTGGTTTTCTCTACATTTGGTCATTGATGCTGGTGACCTACAGATTCGGTTTTGGTGTGGATGTCCTTTTTATTGATGTTGATGCTATTCCTTTCTGTTTGTTAGTTTTCCTTCTACGAGTCAGGTCCCTCAGCTGCAGCTCTGGTGGAGTCTGCTGGAAGTCCACTCCAGACCCTGTTTGCCTGGGTATCACCAGCAGAGGCTGCAGAACAGCAAATATTGCAGAACAGCAAACACTGCAGAACAGCAAATATTGCTGCCTGATCCTTCCTCTGGAAGCTTCGTCCCAGAGGGTCACCCGCCTGTATGAGGTGTCAGTAGGCCCAAACTGGGAGGTGTCTTCCAGTTAGGCTACACGGGGGTCAGGGACCCACTTGAGGAGGCAGTCTGTTCTCAGAGCTCAAACACTGTGCTGGGAGAACCACTGCTCTCTTCAGAGCTGTCAGACAGGGATGTTTAAGTCTGCAGAAGTTTCTGATGCCTTTTGTTCAGCTATGCCCTGCCCCCAGAGTTGGGATCTACAGAGGCAGCATGCCTTGCAGAGCTGAGGTGGGCTCCGCCCAGTTCGAGCTTCCCCAGCCACTTTGTTTATCTACTCAAGCCTCAGCAATGGTGGACACCTCACCCCCCTGCCAGGCTGCTGCCTTGCAGGTCAATCTCAGACTGCTGTGCTAGCAGTAAGCAAGGCTCCGTGAGCGTGGGGCCCGCCGGGCCAGGCACGGGATATAATCTCCTGGTGTGCCATTTGCTAAGACTATTGGAAAAGCTCAGTATTTCAGCGGGAGTGTCCCGATTTTCCAGGTACAGTCTGTCATGGCTTCCTTTGGCTAGGAAAGGGAAATCCTCTGACCCCTTGTGCTTCCCGGGTGAGGTGATGCCCTGCCCTGCTTCGGCTCGCACTCTGTGGGCTGCAACCACTGTCTAACCAGTCCCAGTGAGATGAACCAGGTACCTCAGTTGGAAACACAGAAATCACCATCTTCTGTGTCGATCACGCTAGGAGCTGCAGACTGCAGCTGTTCCTATTTGGCCATCTTGGAATGGAATCCACATCCTCACTATTCATGCTCAGTCTCATTTCAGGTCTAAATTATCAGCTACCCTCAAACAATGTTATTTACAAGATTTCCCATCATCTCAGATTTAGCATGTCTAAGACTTATTTAATCGTGCACAAATTCCCCACCCAACCATACCCCTAATGACTTCTCATCCCAATTTTTTCATTTCTGATTATTCCCCAGGCTTGGAATCTGTGCATGGTCTTTGACATTCTTTCATCTCCAAATTTAAAACATGACTCAGCTATACCACTTCTTCACAGGCAAAATATTTCAGAATCAGAGTTTCCTCTCCAACATTATCACTCAACCCTTAACCTGGATTACTACTACATGGATTAACTTGTTGAATTCCCTGTTTCTAGTCTCTCCCATTACTAAACTATAAGTTTAATAACATCATCCTCTTTTCTAAGATTCAATGTGTATCAGATCCAATCCAATCTACAATGGTTTTATAAATTGCTTCCAAAAATTTTTCTTTGGCTTCTTCAACTCCCCCTGTTAGGCTACTTCTCTTTATCATTTTGTACATACCTTGAGTGTTCACACCTATACATCTTCCCTCATGTGCTTAATTTAGGAAAGAAAAGATACACGTAAATTCTAAAAAATAGCAAAAGAAAAAATACCAAGCCTAGATACTTTACACTTGCCAAGTTTAAATGAATATTGCTTTTAGGAAGACTACCACATAAATATACTTTAGCTCACCAGATCTATTCAAGGAATCAAATGAGGGAATGAGTGCTTTAGAAACTTAAATGTTCTAAATTCAGGTAATTTAGACAATTTTTACAAATACATATTAATAATGTTCTGTTCTAATAATTAAAATTCAGGTAGACCTTAATTACATACTTTACTTCATAGAAGAGAAGTTGTTCTCCAATAGAAAAAAATTAACTTCAAAATAAATAGATAAATAACTTCCTAAGGCATATACTCACAGTAAATTTAACATACTGCTACTACCATTTAATTGAATCTAACCTTTAAATTAAAAAAAGAAGATGGTATACTAAAAGTAATATGATAATTGTATATTGGGTGGTATTGCCTTTTGGTGTTTCAAACAATCAAGGCAACACTTACTAACCTCTTCATTACTTTATAATGTTCATCTGGGAAAATATAGCTTTCCCAATTTCAAATTTTCTAAAATTGACACCCACAGAGCTCCTGAGAACCCAGGGCAATAAAGCATAGGGTGCTTCATTAGAGGAAATCTATAATTACAGATTACTGAGTAAATAATATGGATGCCATTGAATTACATGAGAGTTGATCACTTATAAGAAAATGGTATAGAATTACAAAATTCTGCACCAATACCTCAGAGATATAATTATATCAATTTCTGAACATCATGTGGTTCTTTTAAAATAAAGTCATGAATAAAAATTATGCTTAAATAACCTCCCCAAAGCTGGTAAAACCAGAGAAAATAGTGGCATTAAAAGACTGTCATTCCTTAGAGCTTAACTTCATAAGTGCTTTAAGTTGATGTGTCTACTTGACCTTTGCAGTTCTTTGATATTTTTAATTCAAAAACTTCCATGATTTATATCATATGCTATTTTATGAAGTTACTATGTTGCCATCTAGTTACTGTTGTGTCACTACTATCTGCAAATATCATTATATTTTAGTAAAATGAATAGAGGTATGGTCAGAGCCAGACTTGCAAATAGGCACTTAATTTCTTGCTTGGGATTAACTAGAAAAGATTTACAATTTCAAATTTGTTTTTAACTATGTCTCTTCTTGGAACAGTGGGCTCCAGAGAGGAAAGCAGGGCAAACTTAGATACAGTTCATCATCACTGCTTCAATCATGCTTTCGGCAAACTCTTACGTAGTTTCCAATTAACTCTTTCAAACTATCAATGCATAACCACTGGGCACTTACTCAATAGATAGCACTATGTAAAAGAGAGAATTGTAAGGTATCTTCCAAATAGGCAAATTGTGTGGTTTTTTTTTTCCTCTATGTGGGCTAATTTGGAGATTAAAAGGATTCATGGCCAGTAATAATAATCATAAAGAGAATTATTTGCTAATAAAGTAAAAATGAAATATTCTTTAAAAATCTTTACTTGTTTGATATGTAATATATCTGAAGAACACAGAAAAATACTATAGACTTTTGGTTCTTCAAACAATAGTTAATAGAAAAGCCTACTTTTACATTATACTTTCGGCATGGATCAGGTATTTACAGAAGCCAAGTTTCTACTGTTTAGAAAAGCAATTCATTTTAGTATAGTCCAAATGCTGATAAATTATCTCAGATAAATGTCATAAAGGGAGAAACTGCTAATTATATTAAAAGATATTCAAGACTATGCTTATTTTGCTTGTTCGTGTAACAGTCATAATTTTTAATATTCTTAATTATTTTTACTCTTTTTTATGTAAAAAAAATTCAAAAACAAATATCTGTTACTCTCCAAAAAATGGAGTTAAAAAGTGGTATTTGCCAAAATGGTTGAGAGCAAGGAGGTTACTAAAGGTTCCTTGGCAAAGATTTAGGACCAGGCAATATTTTGTTCTTTTTATGAGTTGCTCACCTAAACTCATCAGTGAAATCTTTGCATACTATATCTGATTTCATTCAAGGCTGTTTATTTCCTATTTATAGCCTATATCAACAGGGGGAAATTGCAGTCCACAAAGAAATGATAAGAACCATTTTTCACTCAGCACTTCTACGGCAGCTGGTGATTTTTAGTATAGGGGAAATTTATCCCCATCCTTTAAAAGGAATACACTACTTATACTCTTACGACGTATGGAATCCTGGGTCTTCAATAGGACTATGATTTCTATTTCAGGAAGAGGAAGTAAAAAAATGTACCATGATTTCTTTAAAGCAATTATCCAACTGTGTGAGGCTTTAAAAATGTCATTATATTTGTTTTAGTAACTAAGCACTCACATTAGCACTGTCTTGAACAAAGAAGGAAAAGCATATTTAGAGAATCTACACATTGCTGACATCTTTATATCCAGTTTAGAGGAAGCTATTTTAAGGTACACCCTGAATTGGGTAGTAAAGTGAGGAAGATGTCACTTCCACCTCAGAGTCAAACCGGGAGAAATCAACAAGTGCTGGATGGATTAATCATCCATTTTTAAAAAACAATTTGAAAACTGGTAGCTGAGAAAAACCTTGTTAACACCCAGCTCTATCAAAGACATCACAGTGACTCTTGACCTAATTAGAATGGCCAGGGCATTTTGTTTCACTGGAACAAAAATAAAGACTGATAAATTAACCAACTATACTGCATTTTTTCCCTAAAGATGTACAATGCAAACAGGAGAACTATATCCACAGGAGACCAGGTTACTGATCAGGTGACTTAATTAAGGCTTGTTTTCCAGGGTGGCCCTGGATGCCCAGGGAGAGGGTTTTCCTATTTAAGAGTTCTCTTTCAATGCCAACAATCTGTGAGAAAATTATCTCACAGCCAGAAAATGATCAACTAAGGTAGAATCTGAGTTTCATCCACAACAAAAAGTGATTAAGTAATACTAGGATATTACCTTTCTGTTTGGGAATTATATATTTCTTATTAGATTGAACCATATTACATTGTCATTTTGTAGGCAAAAAACAGTCAAATGGCAACAGTTTCATATGGTTTGAACTAATATTTAGAGACATAATTAAGCCATGTGAACTACTACCAACACTCTGAGAAAATATTTCCAAATAGAAAAGAGGTAGGGAACGAAAAGTGGAAGATTGTACAATGCAGGTTATGACAATGAAAATATGCATTTAAAAATATTTTTCTAAAATGCATTACTTGAAAAGCATGGATTTTCTAATGGTTCCTACATTACACAAATCCAACCCCCATGAGTCATCAGCACAACCATGAGAACAAGATCAAGACAAGCGGAGGCTTGGCACACAGTTGGCCCACCCTTTTGGCTAATGTCTTCACCATGGAGATGTTGTCAATTTTTCACTGAAGTCAATAATTTGCACTTCTTTCCCTAAAGCTTAGGAACGGTTTTGCAAGATCTCCCAAAACTCTGTCCCTTGCCCCCACTCCAGCATAGGGATGCGAGGGAGCTTATCTTGTCATTTTAATGAAACATCTTTGAGGTATGATTTCACTGGGGAGAGATTTAGAAATCAAAGCTTAAGCAGAGCTTGTGAAAGTAAGTTATGCAGTACTGAGCAAAACACAATCTCTAGAACTCATTTTTTCCCTCAGCAAGCATTAATGAATGTCAAGCCTTTATAGATTAGTTAATATACTTAGAGATAGAGAATACATGTTTATTTTTCCAAAACCTTGATTCAGCCAGTAACTCACTGAGAATTGAATAAATAAATCCACTCATTATAGTGCTTTTCAGAGGAAAACTCAGCAATATTTGCAAAAAAGTCAAATTTATTTTTTTCTATCGTAAGCACATGAAATAATGACAATTGCTTCAATATTATCTAGAATATCGATATATCTGCCATGTTTGCACTTTCTCATTAATTGGAATTTTATTTCTGTGTATTAGAATTTATCAGGTAGGAGAACAAACCAACCAACTCAGCTCAAACACCTAATTACATTTTTTCATGCTCTTTGTCATTTTAGTGAGTTTCTTGTAAGAGAACGTCAGCATGACTTTTATTAATGTCAGAGAATGCATTTTTTTCCTTTTGATAAAAGAAGAAAGGACCTTTCACATTCAAAATTCAATTTTTCCCCTAACATTTCCAATATGACACAAGCATATGGTAAATAAAATTATTCTAGTAAATATTAGAACCAGTGGACCAGTGAGGGAGACTTGGAGTATGCTGTGAATATATTGAATACTAAAGAGCATCTGAAATATAAAAATCATTGAACTTTTAATAAAAACTGAATAATTCAATAGTTTTTCATTAAAGAAAAAAGAAATGTAAACAATAACAATCATTAACTCAGGTCTGTCTATGTATCAGAGACAGCTGACAAATGTGATGAGAAAGTTTTCAAGAGTTTTACACAGTGGACTATACTGGGTAGAAAAGTCTGCTTTCTATTTTCTCGGCCAAGAATATAAATAAGGTTAGGTTTACAAATAAAACTTTCACTGAAGTAAAGGAATAAGACACATCAAATAACTGCAATTAAAAAAAGAATAATGATTACATTCAAGAATAATAGAACTTGCCAGGAATACAAGTACAGCTGGTATTTCCCTGAACATCCCTCACTATATAGGGATTATCTGAGGCCAGGCGTGGTGGCTCATGCCTGTAATCCCAGCACTTTGTGAGGCTGAGACTGGCAGATCACCTGAGGTCGGGAGTTCGAGACCAGCCTGACCAACATGGAGAAACCCTGTCTCTACTAAAAATACAAAATTAGCTAGGCGTGGTGGTGCATGCCTGTAATCCCAGCTACACGGGAGGCTAAGACAGGAGAATCGCTTGAACCCAGGGAGGCAGAGGTTGTGGTGAGCCAAGATTGAGCCATTGCACTCCAGCCTGGGCAATAAGAGCAAAAGTCTGTCTCAAAAAAAAAAAAAAAAAAAAAAGGATTATCTGTACCATTACACTTTTGTTTTCCTGGGACATTTAGAAACTTACTGTTTAACCATTTGTCTTACAGAGTTACATTCAGGTACACCTAGAGGCAGGGAACTGGGCTGGATAATCTAGAGCGCATCCTAATGTTTTATAAAAACCAAATCACATAAAACAAATTCAAAGGACTGATATTACTCAAAGCGAACTCCACATTAAGTGCAAACAGACCCAAAGATATGCTGCAAAATGAAACGCTATAAGTCCTATTACATTACTTATAGAGAATGTGGTGTAAACTATCCCTAGATACGATACCTTCAGTCATTAGGGACTAAAAAAGAGAAATGGGAATCTCATCGGCAAAATCTGTGAGAAATTTGAAGCTGTTTGCTTAGAGTATGTAAAGTATTCATCAGAGAATAAGATTCAAACCTACTTTAGGAGAGATAAGAACTATTTCTTCACATATCAGAAGAGGGTTGAAGAAGATTGTTTCTTGACAGAAATTCTCATGGGGAAAGCTCCCTTTTTTATTTGTGACAAAGATCATGCTGGAATTGATAGAAAAAGACATTTTGAAATGAATAAAAGAGGTTACTTACAGGAAGAGCCTTTTGTAGAAGTGGCTTTTTGTTAAAAGATTCTCGCTTTTATTCAAGTCAAAACATTCATTTTATTCCAGGAACAAAGTGGTGCACATTTTGCTTCTCCCATTAACTGTCTCAATTAGGTAAACCACAGAGGTTTCATGGGCGTGCAACTTGAGCAGTCACATAGGGCCCTGCTCTCAGAATGGCCTCACACTTGGTTTACTGCTCTGCTGCTGCCATCTTGAAATTCTGAATAATCTTTGAACAAGAGGTCCCACATTTTCATTTTCCAAGGAGCTCCACAAATTATGTAGCCAGTTATGGTAAAACAAAACTCATCTGTAACATCATAAACTATCTTGGTTGTCCATTTTTCACAAGTTTCTTATAACATCTGAAAGATTACAGGGTCTTCAAAATTATGCAGTAGTTACTATTCCTGATAATTTCTTAATGCGATTTTACTTTTGTATTTATAAAATCATATAAAGGAAGAATTTCCCACTGGTTAAGTCACTTCCGTTAGAGGCTGCACTAACTTTTTCCATCCACATAAGCATGATTTAGTAAGAAAATGGTCTCAATGCTCTGATTCCTTATCATCAGAAAGAACTGTTTGGTTGTTAAAAATAAAATTGAAAGCAGAAAAGATTGAAATAGTAGCTTCAGATTTCCTTTCCTCTAAAGTTTAGATACACGAGGGTTTATAGGGCAAAGATGTCAAATTAAAACAAATGGAAACTCTCAGACATGTTTACTTGTTATCTAAAGAAGATATGAGAACATCCAGCAAGGGTGAACAAAATGTTTTAAAGTACATACAAACAAGGACAATTATTGAATAAGTATACTAATACTATATTAGGAACTAAGAGAATGTAAATGTGCTCTTCAGTAGATGTGTTCCTGAACAGTTATCCAACTCATTATCTACCTCCTTCCCACTTTCAAAGAGTTACATTTTAATATACAGGGACATTGCTACTTAAGAAATTCTCTGGTAATTCATTTTACAAACTAAATATTAATACATCTACACACACACACACACACACACACACACACACACACGATGCAAATGATCATTCCTTATCACTTGTTGAGTTTATTCTAGCATGTTTTAGTTTTAAGAACATGGCAACATATTATACATCAACCAAAGCCATAATGAACAACACAAAGACTCTACTGAGTTCCCTGTAAAGAGTCCAATGCCAAGGGTATCCTCCCACTTTGTCACTGAGAACTACTTGATTCTGACTGATACTGTCACTGGCAGAAGGAATGCAAAGCTTAGAGGACAAGCCTCTCATTTGCAAATGTACAGCAATGTCATGACTCAGTTCTAATATTTAACTAAAAACAATGTTCAGCACAAGTAACATAGAGAAGCCTAGTAGACAAGGTGGTGGGCTGAAGTAGGCTACTCCTGGCTCTACTGTTTAGCACTAAACTGGCTTTATGGACCTGGAGTAACTCAGTTGCCACACTTGTGAAATAAGATGAGTCATTGGGCTCTAGGGTTCTTAAACTTTAGTGTACATCAGAATCACCTAGGGAGGTTGTTAGAAAATGGATTGCTGTCCCCTTACCCCCACCCAGTTTCTTATTCAGTGGGTTTAGAGTGAAGTCAGAAACTTTGCATTTCTAACCAGTTCCCAGGTTATGCTGAAGCTGCAGCATGGCAAGAATCTGAAGTACTAAACCCACAGTAGCAGGGTTCCTGAGGCACCTGCCAAGATGCTACAGTATCAACAGAGAACAGCAGTGTTCTTTCAGAAGAAACTCAGGCTGAAAGATGGTAGTACATTGGCCTGCTAATTAACAAGGGGTGGGGTGAGGGGAGTGGGGCTGGATGAACCTCGAGAAAGCAAGGAGGTTATGACTTGAAACTGAGACTAATCAATCAGACTATGCAAGGCCCTAAATCAGAAAATGAAACCAGGTAAACTAAGGGATGAGAGAGAATCAGCTAAAGTGATGAGTCAGAACACACGAGGAACACTGTTAGTGAGATGGGACAATAGGAATGAAAGATCATAGGAGGTTAACAAGAAGGGCAAAGGTCCCATGCCTTGGGGGAGGGGTGGGACAAGGCTTGGGTCTGACTTGACTCAGAAAGTTCCTGAAGAAGCTCTGCCCAAATACTTTGCTATCATTGCCCAAAGGAAAGAGTATTTCAGGCAAAAAGAGTTAATTCCAGATGGATGCTCTGAAATGCTAAAAAAGAATGAAGAGTAAAATGTGGAGCTAGGGCCGTGGTATACTCCTGTAATCCTAGCTAGTCGGGAGGCTGAGGCAGGAGGATCACTTGAGCCCAGGAGTTCGTGGCCAGCCTGAGCAACACAGTGAGACTCCCTTGTCTAAAAAAAAAAAAATGAATAATATGTGGGTAAGTATAAATGAACATTAACTGAATAAAAATAATGATCCTACTGTCTTGTTCTAAGGTGGGTAATACAAGACCTTGACATCAATACTGTATGCTTGTTTACACAAAAACAAATACTGCATGATCTCACTTAGATGTGCAATCTAAAAAAGTCAATCTCATAAAAGCAGAAAGAGTGGTGGTTGCCAACAGCTGGAGGAAGAGATGGGCAGATGTTGGTCAAAGAGTACAAAGTTCCAGTTAGACAGGATGAATAAGTTCTGGAGACTGATTGTACAGCATGGTGGTTATAGTTAATAATACTGTATTGTACCCTAAAAAATTGCTCAGAGAGTAGATCTAAAATGTTCTCACCACCAAAAAAGTATATGAGGTGATGAATATGTTAATTAGATTGATTTAATCATTTCACAATGTATACATATGTCAAAACATCACATAGTACACTGTCAATATGTACAATTTATTTGTCAATTATACCTTAGGAGAGCTGAAAAAAAGAAAAAGATACCGTATATCTTTCTAACCAGCTTTATACTTCAATGGAATTTTGAAAAATAAGCTGTGATAGTAAATTACATTGTTAACAGAAACACATACAAATACTCATGTTGGAATCTATCTAATAATATGTGGATATTCACACATACATTATATATACTGTAACCTTTGCTATTTTTAAAAGGCATCTTTGCTAATGAGTTCAGCTAACAAAACCATATCCATATTCACTTTTGAAGATATTGAGGTGAAGTGATATTGATCTCCCATATATTTCCACACCTACCATAGCACACAAAACACCTATGAATATTCAATGTCTACATAGTCAAGGATTAAGGTCCAAATTCATGTGTGCTTTCCTATCACTCTTCTAAGATAAACACTCCTTTAATATCAGTGAAAATAAAAACATACTGCTGAAAGCATCTGTATTCCTAGGATGCTCCTAAAAATTAGTAGTTGTTAGTTATTGCTAAACTCCACATCCGGGTGTGACCAAAATGTATACAGTATGAGAGGTATATTATAGCATAAGGGGGCATTACATTTCCAAAAGATTTTGAATCAACCTAATGATTTTCAGAAATGTAATGAAAGAGAAAAACAGGTCCTTCTACAGTGCCTAATAAAACTGTGAAAACACAAAGTAGAGAAAAATGTAAGAAAACAGAAAGAGGCTGCTTAATGCCTTTCAAATAGAAACTGAATTGCTGAGGCAGTTCTCACCACCTTATTTATATATCGGGTTGCTCACAAATCATGATGTCACCCACCAGGAAGCAATGCATCAGGAGGAGCATGACAGTGCAACAAGCCCAAAGAAGGAGGGGAGAGAGGTGCAGCAGAATGATAAAAATGTATCAACTCGAAAAATCCAAATGGTTTTACAGATGAATATTATATGAAAGCATTACATGGAAATAAGAAATTAGTTTCAGAAACTGTCTACAGGCCAAACAAACCAACATAAAAGAGGATGCTTATAACAAAGGACTTACATTTGGTGAACCAAAACTGGGTACTCCTTGAATATCAGAGATTGAAGAGATGGCCAACTTCCACCAAAAGGTTTCCTTTCCCTACCATATCTGTGAGACAAGCAACTAGTCTCTTATGTCCCATCTCAAAAAACAACAAAAATATGACAACAAACAAAACAAACAAAACCTGGCATATGGTCCTACTTTCCATTTAAATAATACACTTTTTTCTTTAAGACATACTGTCTTAAAGTAAATTTTTGAGATGGCTCCTCAATACAGACTTCTGGTTTTACTTTGGTATGTCAGCATCAATTAGTCTTTAGTTACTTTGTCTTTAAAAAAATCACATCCGGCCAGGTGCAATGGCTCACGCCTATATTACCAGACTTTGGGAGGCCGAGGCAGGTGGATCATGTGGTCAGCAGTTCAAGACCAGCCTGGCCAAGATGGTGAAACCCCGTCTCTACTAAAAATACAAAAATTAGCCAGGCGTGGTGGTGGGTGCCTGTAATCCCAGCTACTCAGGAGGCTGAGGCAGAGAATTGGAATTGCTTGAACCCGGGAGGCGGAGGTTGCAGTGAGCTGAGGTCGCACCATTGCACTCCAGCCTGGGAGACAGAGCAAGACTCCATCACAAAAAAAAAAAAAAAAAAAAAAAAAAAAATCACATCCTTCAGAAGAAATGTTAACTACTGAAGTCTAGGGCACATGATCTCTTTTCCTAAGATTATACTTATCTGTGGTTTTAAAAGAGCTAACTCATACATTTCCTTATAAAGATGTTTACCTTGCTCCTCTAGGGTCTTAAAAAAAGAGAGAGGATGAGGGAGAATAGGCTGAAAACTGCACTGCCAACCCTTGCCCCTACCCCCACTTCCACCCTTGAGGAGGGAGGTATCTTTTGGAGGTTTCATCTACTGTCATGGTTACTCAGTTGAAAATAGATACTTTCAACATGCTTTAGCCACAGGAGCTTACAGGATTACTTAAAAGTACAGGCCGCATGTGAATGTACTGTGGGGGAAGGAGTGTGGTTACATTTAAAGGTTAATGTAACCATAGTTCATCTCTATAGCTCAATCTCGATTTCCCCTCAAAACATGATCAGATAGCCCTTAGAACAAAGCTGTATTGACTATTTGAGTGAAGAAAAAAGAGATGCAAAGAATGGTATAACAAGACCTAACAACATAATGGATTCTGGTGATGCTGGATAGAGCTCTGACTCAGAACCAGTTGCCTCAAACAAGTTAAGCATCTTTTTAAAACACTGGGGAAGACACAGGGGAGGTAGTTTCATATACCATGCTGAAGTTCAGTAGAATGAGGTCGGTTAAGCACTCTGTCCTGAGACATACACTTTTCATTTTCAATTGTTTTCAAATAGAAAGAGAGAAATCCCCTTTTCAAGTTGGATTGTTTAAATGCACCTACAGCTACTCCTGTCTAGCAAAGGCTAGGCAAGCTCTCCCTACTGATGCATTTCAAAAAAGGTTCAATTGGCAAAAGAAAGCAAGTGCAAAGGGTTTTTGACAAAAGAGGACTAGAGGGAACACATTTTCCTTTCACAGAAATACTGTTCTAGAAAATCAGACAAGGTAGTGACTCAACCAAGAATGTGTAGATATTGGTGAGATCAACAGGAAATTTGGAAAACTTCTTCAACTTCAAACACTCAACTGCGTAAAATTATTAGCTAAAAAATTGGGGTAGGGATTACATTATAAAAATAAGGGACTAAAGAGACAAACAAAACAAGACACTATGATTTACAGATTACAACACAGCCTAAACCAGCATACTCTGAGAATGTGGTTATCTTATACCACAGAACCACACGGATGTAAAAGGAACCTCCTGGACCCTGTCCAATCCTCAGCAGGGCTATGCCTGAGTCTTCCTAGATCTATATGCATCCATCCTATTTAATGATGCCCCAAATAATTCCTACGCAACTTTCTCCAGGGCTCAGCAAATAGAAAAGGCTAAATCAAATACAGGAGCTCTGAAATATCTAGCCTGACAAAAAGAATTTTTTTTAAAGTACATTTAAAGTAGATTCCAGTGCTGGTTCAAACAAATAAAAGTATTATGCCATCCATAGTTAATTGCACATTTAAAAGGATAATTATTTTTTGATTTTCAAATGAATCATACCATCATCTTCTAAGCTGTTACGAAATAGCATATGAAACCTACTGTTGATATATATGACAAGCAGGTATTCTAAGTTTAGGTTTTAATGTCTTCCTAATACCATTGTGACAAAGGTATAATTGCTTTCTTAAACGATGTCTTCTTTTCCATTTTATCCCACTAACAAGTTAAGATACTACATACTTTATAGGTTGTTCATGTGTGAGGGGTGTAACAGAGGACTGAGGATTGACTATTTATAAAAAAAGAAATATAGATGATTTTAAGAGATTATATATGATATGTGAAAAATATTATATGCTACATACGGTCCTGTGTGAGTGTATACATACACCTATGGGACTACATGAAGCAACAACCATTATTTCTTACAGAACAGACACACATAAGAGAGGGACAAAGGCTGATAGTTAATAACCCCTGAAATAGGTTAATAGTGCTAAGTCAATCATACTTTGATTAGGGTATGTCACCATAGATCAGCACACTGTAGGCACTGAATAAATACTTGTGGAATTAAATTAACAATCACTGAAAGGTTTTTGTCCATAATCCTTTTGCACATTCAGTGTAACAATGGAATTTATTTATTTTTTTTTTTAGACAGAGTCTCACTCTGTCGCCCAGACTGGAGTACCCGGGTTCAAGCAATTCTCCTGCCTCAGCCTCTCGAGTAGCTGGGATTACAGGCATCCGCCACCATACCCAGCTAATTTTTGTAGTTTTAGTAGAGATGGGGTTTCACCATGTTGGCCAGGCTGGTCTCGAACTCCTGACCTCAGATGATCTGCCCGCCTCAGCCTCCCAAAGTGCCGGGATTACAGGCGTGAGCCACTGCGCCCGGCCAAGTATAACAGTAGATTTTGTCCTGATTCTAAAGCAGCCCAGGGGCTCGGGGATTCAATGTGGGTGGACCAAATATAATTTAAAAAAAAGTCATTAGAGACTCAGTTGGGTTCAGTGCAGTTTGTTGGTTCTGTGAATCTGTTAGGTGTAATTACTGACATGAATCTAAGTGCATTTGACTGAGAACAGAGCAAAATTAATTGCAATGTTGCTGTATAACAGCTGTTATTCATTTGACACTTTTCTGTAATAAGAATTAGAATATTAAAATATGGAACAAAGCATGTTTTTAATAAATGATTAGGCCACCTACAATGTGTTTTGGTAATTTCTTATATAGTCAGTTTTATTGTTTTCACTTACCTGCTCTAATATTTTCATAGATTTCTGCCTAGTAAAGTTGCATAAATCATATATAGCAACAAGCATATATTGTAGAGAAAAGCCAAATTTGTAACTGCCAGTGTTACTCATCTTCTACATACAAATTGATGAAATCTTGTTAAATGTTCAGCACACTGAAGACAGCTCTTACAGCTTTTGCAAATCTGAGTTTCTGCATTTAGAATGTAAGAACTCTTAATGAGATCTAAAGTATATTACCTATCTTGTTTCACATATTTATTTTTGTCTCTCATTTAAAAGAATATTTTTAGTAGATGTAGAAATTTGTTTTACTGCTAAGGCAGATAGAATGAGAGTTTAGCACTTATTTCCCGAGAACTGAAGCCAGAAATGTAATTATTTTAGTATGGGGTCAGAAAAAAAAAATTACTAGTGATAAGTGGCTCAAATAGGCTACAGGAAAAAATAACTAGAATCTTCAATTAATCTAGAGTGTATTCTGGAAATAGTACAGATAAAGCACATGCTCCAATGCTAGTGTATACTGATCACTGATGCTCTGAATAATAGCCCAGAGACAATAACGAAATCCTAATGATCTACCAGTAAATGTATATTGTGTGCTGGCTACATGTCCAAAATTATATCTAAGTGCCACATGCTGCTGCACATTTTCACCTGTGTAACATGTAAAGCCAAAATTTTTTTGCGGGCGGAGGTGGTTGGGAGAGTGCGAGGAAAGTTGTACAAAGAGTTGAGAAAGATTTCAGATGATAAGGACTGATGCATAAATAGCTTTCTATATAATTATAAAGTCAGATTAATCAAAACTCCACTTCTTTTAGGCTAGTCAATCAAGATCTTATTGTAATGATTATTGCCATTGATAATTTTCCTTGATATGTTCACTAAATAATTATTATCAAAGGGATAACATTTAACACTTACTACATGCTAACCATGTGCCAGGCAAGTACTAAGAGATTTACATGTATCCTCTCATTTAGTTCTTATGAAAATCCTATGAGGTAGATGCTGTTGTTTTCTCTGTCCTTGAGGATCAGAGAGGTTAGATGAGTTGTTCAAGGATACACCATGTAGGGAGCAGGGCCATGATGTGAACTGGTTTTGTCTGGCTCCAAAGGCAAGAGGGGTAAACTCATTTCAATCACAGGCTAAACCAATGATGGAGAGATCTGACAGATTACATGTCACTGGGGATCAGCAGATTCAACCAGCAGGGTGTGGTTTATCATTTGATGATTGCTACAATGGGAGCTCCTCCTCTTTGCATCTCAATATCTTTTATCCCAATGCTTGAACTTAGAAATTCAACAAATGTTGACTGAATGGCAGCAGCATGACATGATATTGCCTTAACATGGACCTAAAGATATTTCATTAAAATAACAAAGTCACGAATTCATACTAAACATCTTAATGTGTGAGAAGCTCCAAAGACCTGGGTAAGTCTTTACTGTACTGAATAATTTTATCTGGGGAAACAAAACCCAAATTTTCACTGAAAAATCAAATCTAGAGAACAAAGAGAAAAAAATTCTGATCTTTATATAAACATAGATTTCTTGAAATCTTTGCTAAGGTAGGAAACTAGGTAACTTAAAGTAAACATAGTATCAGCCAGATACACTTTTTCTCTTCATAGGTAAGGCTTTGCTAGGCCAAAGACTGTTTTCTAGGTCCACCAAGCATACAAACTTGTTTTACTTTGTATTAGCATCTATGAGCTGTTTATTAGCAGTTGTAAAAATATGCCGGAACGATAGTACCGATATTGCCTCATTAATTTATATTATTGGAGGTGATTTACTACTACTTGAATCAATTCCATTATTTGTGAGTTTTCTAATCTATAATTTTGGTGACTATAATTTAATGTCTGGGGTATGACAGTAAGAAACATAAATTGACCTATTCAGATCAAAATAATATAATGTGAAATGAGTTTATTCACTTATAAGATGTAATTATTTTACAACTAGGAAAACAGATAAAAACAAAATTGCTGTCAACCAGAGTTTAAATGTTTAGGTTTATTTGGCAAAACTGCTAATCAACTCTCTGAAGACTGATTTTTCATCAAATCTAAGGTACCTCATTCTTTATCATGACACTGGAAGTAAACAGGCAATTCTGATTTCCATATAATCTTATATAAGGAGGAGTAAAACTCTTCCTGATTAAATTAATATTTGCATAAGAATCATGCTTATAGTTTGCAATTTCAAAATACCCATTTTTAACATACTTTTTCCTATTGCTTCCTCTAAGATTTTGCAGTTCATTTGCTGACTTCCATAAACATGAAAAGAAAGAGATTTATTTACAAATATTTGGTAAGCTTTTTCTCTTCTACCTACAGAACTAATTAATCTTTTTTTTAGTGGTCCCTAACATAATTATCATCTATATCAATATAGCCAAACATTGGAGAACATAGATTAGACCAAGTACTTTACATAGTTTGCATACTGTTGCACGCATTTTAGAGTACATTTGTTGACTTAGCATATTTTTGTTGCGTTTAAATTAGCTTTCTCAATTTTACATTTAAATAAGTGGTATATTACTGTGCATGCTCTAATTATAATTATTTGGAAAATGGTGCAATAAACGTTGATTGGATGGATCAAATAGCCTAATGTGCCAAAATATATCAATATATAATTATCTACTGGTAAAACTGTGCTGTTCTTTTAAAAAGATGTCTCTTGCTCATCAGTCAATCTGTTGCTTGCAACTTCCAACTGCTTTTAAAATCTCCTTTATGAAATTTTTTCCTTCCTGTTACCATCTTCTCAAACTGCTGCAGGTTTAAACTCCTTTGAAGAGAGAATCAGGTATGAGCTCACTCCCTTTTCATCACCTTTCACTGTTCTTTTCCAGCTACATCCTCCTTGTAGTCTCCTCTCCTTTCTTGTGCTTCTGGCTTACTTCTTGAAAATCCCTAAATGAATTCCCATAATGACCTTAGCTCTCCTACCTCATCATGCCACAACTCCCCTGCCTGACTTGGAAGGCTCTTTCACAGCCCGGCTCCATCCTACCTTTCCAACAGTTTTCCAAATCAAACCCTTCACTAAAACGACACCAACAGAAAATACTGACTGAACATTTAACTATCAGGGACTGGTAATAGGCCAAATGCCATTAATGTATAATCAATAAATAGACTACAGTATAAATAACACCAGTCTCTGGTTTTACAGAAGAAAAAAATTGAGGCACAGAAAGATGAAACACCTTGTCAGAGATTATATGGCTAGCAAACTGTGGTGCTGGGACTTGAACTTAGGACCCATTCTCTTAATCGTTTTGATGTATTTTCCTGTGGGCTATACACATATCCTACATAAAGCATGCTGCCTTATGTGCTGACGTGCACTACTGCTGATGTTATTCCCTTTTACTTGGATAGTTTCACCTCTGCTCAGCCAAATGTTACCCATCCTTCAGGGTCTAGCTTGACTGGTATGTTCAGAGGCTGTATTTAGCCTTCTCCATGAAACTTTATGTAATTTTACCAGACCTCACTGATTTCCCTTTTAGATAGAGTTAAAGAGCAAATAATCTCTATTATGTATCAGCACACAGTTTAATGTTTGCTAGGTCACCTTTATTTTATTTCTCTGACAAAAATGAAAACTTCTTAAGGGTGGAGACTATTTCTTGAGTTTTTACTAGATTCTTCAAGAAGCATAAAAATGACTCTTTCATCGTGTCAGCAGCAGCAAGTATATTCTAGGTCCTGTGTTTTGTACTGTACTTAATTATCTCACTTAATCTTCACTAAAACTATAAGAGGTGAATGTCATTATCCTATATTACACATGAGGTAACTGAGGCATGAAGAGATAAGGCAACAGAACTAGGTCATAAAGCTAGGTAGCAGAGCTAAGACTGATCTTCACTTCTGAACACACAGAATTTAAATTTTTAGTAATACCACTTAATGTTTATAAAATGCCTGTCTCTTTAATATTTAATCATATCTATTTTCTCCTTTACAATTAAAAAAACTGTTTCTTATCATGGCCTTTGCCTTCTGATCTCCAAATCTCTCAAAATATAGCCTTGGTACATGGTATTTTTTTATGGATTTAACTTGAAAGATATAATTCTCTGGCTGCTTGGTTTTCATATCGTTACTTAATTCTGAGCTCAGTTGATCACATCTAGATTACAGAAATAATCTTTGTGTTTGCTTTATACTATTATTTTTCTGAATACTTAAATCCTCAAATATTTCTCCTTGATGAATGTATATAATTTTGCATGCCACATAAAGATATCTTACTTTTGCTAAGTTACATCTACTAAGCAATAGATGTGTAAAAAAAAAAGGTTGGGGGAGAAGTGTTTGTCCTTTGCTACACTGATAGGAAATAGAAGCTTTATGGAAAGTGTACACTTTTTTAAAAAGTTATTTGTAATTTCCAATGTGACTTACTTTATCCAAGCAACTCTCTACTTTTGTTACAGGTAAGATCCTATGGTTCCAATGGTATGTATCTTTGGTCCCATGCATGAAATACCTCTATGTACTATATATTACATACCTCGCAATGGCAATGAAATGTTCTATATCATCTCTCTTTCGGTGGAAGAGAAGATTACAATGTTCTAATTGGACATATTTAAAGTTATATAAATCACTTTCTGATGACACTTCACTCACATCTTCCATAGGCTTTCACGCCCCATGGATTCACATATGATATGTCTCCATCATGATTCCTCCCAGCTCTCAGAAGGCTCACAACTGCCTTCCATCTAGTTGATAAGAGCATCTTTCATAAGACACTCTCTGAGAAACTCAGACAGTGAGCTCCATCTTGACAGACACCCAACTCTATTATTCTTACTCTTTCTTTCCTGCATCTTTTCATTTTCATAATTAAAACTACACACTTGCAATGGAAGGATCTGTTTTTGAAACATATTTATAAGTACTAAGGCACATATAGTCCAAGTATAAAGTAACATTACAATAAATAATACTAATATTTGTAACACATGGGCCATGAGTCAAGAAGGTAACAGTAGTTTACTATTTGACTGATAGGTAAATAGAGCTATGGTACTAAAACATAAAAAATAAATCCAATTTTTAAAAATTTATTTTTCATGCTCAAATCACTCAGCTGAGCATATGCATAAAAACTTATTTGGATATTTATCTTACGGTCTCAATGACATTTGAAAAGGTAATTAACTAAATATTAGCAAATGAAAATACATACAGACTATGAAACCATCCCTATAAAAATTTAAAAATTAATCAGGGAAGAAAGGAGAGAAAGAAATGAAAATAGGCCAAGGCTGGGCGTGGTGGCTCATGCCTGTAATCCCAGCTACTTGGGAGGCTGAGGCAGGAGAATCACTTGAACCCAGGAGGCAGAGGTTGTAGTGAGCTGAGATTGCATCACTGCACTCCAGCCTTGATAACAGAGCAAGACTCCATCTCAAAAAAAAGAAAAGAAAAGAAAAGAAAATAGGCCAGGCACAGTAGCTCATGCCTATAATCCCAGTACTTTCGGAGGCCAAGGCAGATCGCTTAATCTCAGGAGTTCAAGACCAGCCTGGGCAACATGGCGAAACCACACACCTACAAAAAATACAAAAATTAGCTGGGCATGGTGGTGTGTGCCTATAGTCCCAGTTACTGGGGAGGCTGACGTGGGAGGATCGTTTGAGCCTGGGAGGCAGAGACTGTAGCGAGACAAGACTGTGCCACTGCACTCCAGTCTTGGCAACAGAGTGAGACCCTGTCTCAAAAAAAAAAAAAAAAAGACAGAAAGCAGGGAAAAAGATAAACCAAGCTTGTGGCACATTCAGTGATTCAGTGTTAATCATTAAGTCAGCTTGCTCTCTGACCGGCTTGACCTGCTTCCTCATAGTTGTTCGGTACTTATTGCTTCAAAATCACACAGACCCTGTTACAAGATTATAGTTCCCCTTAACTGCTGTGTAGATAACAACTTGAACATTATAAAACATTAAGTTTTCCATTGGAGCTATTCTTTCAGTGCTGTGTACCAATGAAACTACTGATGTCAGCTGGTCTGAAGGATCCCACAAGAAGCTGACTCACCAAAGAATGCAGTTTCCACATCCTGATGATTTCATCCCCCTTGCCCTGGTCAATCAATGACTCCAATTTTCCAGCCCCCTACTCTCCGAGATCCACTTAAACATCCCAGCCCAGAACTCCTTGAGGAGATGGATTTGAGGGTCTCCTCCCATCTCTTTGCTTGGTGCCCTGCAATCATTAATGTCTTTCTCTGCTGCATCCCAGTTGTCTCAGGGTATTGGTCTGTTACTGTGCAGCAGGCATACAAACTTGTTGGTCCTATAACAACTAGACACAATCAAAATAAGCCCTTCTTTCTTTGTCTGTTATAGACACATTTTTAGGAGAACAGTGAAAGGTTAATAAATACTTGGAGGAGCGTAGGAATTGCTGTAGTGTGGGAGAAAGATTACATTCTCAGAACAAAACTGGATAGGCTCCTTTTTTTTTTTTTTTTTTTGAGACAGAGTCTCACTCTGTAGCCCAGGCTGGAGTGCAGTGGCGTGATCTCGGCTCACTGCAACTTCTGCCCCCCGGGTTCAAGCAATTCTCTGCCTCAGCCTCCCGAGTAGCTGGGATTACAGGCACCTGCCACCATGCCCAGCTAATTTTTGTATTTTTAGTAGAGATGGGGTTTCACCATCTTGGCCAGGCTGGTCTTGAACTCCTGACCTCATGATCCACCCGCCTGGGCCACCCAAAGTGCTGGGATTACAGGTGTGAGTCTCTGCACTCGGCCGATAGGCTCCATTTTTAACCACTTACTCTTTTCATTGTTCACTCCAGCAATGCTGGAGTGTGGCGGGGGACTCCTGGAGGCCCCGCAAGATCATTTCAGGGATTTGCAAGGTGAAAACTATTTTCATAATAATACTGACACTTTTTTGCCTTTCTATTTCTCATTCTTTCCTGAGTGTATCGTGAAGTTTTCCAGAAGTTACATGAAGAATGATATTGAATCAGATTGAATAGAAAAGTAGGTATGAGAATCAAGCTGTCTTATTAAGTCAGACTGTGAAGAGATTTATGACATTATTCTTTTTCTCTTCTAATTCTTTTTTTGTTTTGGAAAATATAGGTAGTTTTCATTTAAAAGGTTATTTATTTTAACATGAAAAGGTTTACTATTGTTATTTTAATTGAATCAATCGATAATTTTAAAATTATCTCAGTTTCAACTCTAAGATGATAAATGTCAATATAAACAACTTAGATAAACAAAAGGCATTTGGGGTCCTCAATGATTTTTAGTGTAAATGGGCTCTGAGATCAAATAGTTTCAGAACCTCTGATTTATACTTTACCGTGGTGATCCCATTCAAACACACATGCTATAAGTTGAACTATGTAATTAAGAGGTGATTGTTCTAAAATATTTATTTTAGGAAAAAAAAACAGTAACTAAGAGCAGCTGGGCATGTTAGCATACACCTATATTCCCAGCTACATGGGAGGCTGAGGGAGGAGGATTGCTTCTGCCTAGGAGTTTGAGGCTGCAGTGAGCTATGATCACATCTCTGTATTCCAGCCTGGGTGACAGAGTGAGACTCCATCTCTAAAGAAATAAAATAAAGTAGGGTGGGCCTTTAATTCAATATCACTGGTATTTTTATAAAATAAAATACCATGTGAAAAGACAGATATGCACACAGGGAGAATGCCATGTGAAGGTTGAAGTTATGCTGTGATAAAGCAGAAAACTACTAGAATCTAGGAGAGAGGTCTGACACAGATCCTACCGTAGACTCTTCAAAAGGAGCATGACCCTGCTGACACCTTGATCTTGGACTTCTAGCCTCCAGAACTGTCAGACAACATGTATCTGTTGTTCTAAGCTACCTAGCTTGTGGCATTTTCTTATGGCAGCCCTGGCAAACTAGTACACTGTAACTTTAATGTTCAAATAAAAACCAATGATCCCCAAGCCGATATGGTTAGTTTAGACTTCTTTCCTGAGTTTCACAATCACATATACAATGGCTTCTTAGACATTTTCCATCTTTACAAGGTGGAACTAAACATTTTAAAAATTATATTAGTCATTGTAACTCTCCTGAGAAAATGTGCTCTATTCCTGAGTTTGCTTTCTCTGTGAAGCATACCATCTTCTTTAACACTTGCCTCCTTTGATTTACACATCCAATCAATCATCAGCACCTGTCAATTCTGTCCTTTAACACCCTCTCATGATCGTTAATTTTATATGTCAACTTGGCTGGGCCACAATGTCCAGATATTTGGTCAAACATTATTTTGGTAGTTTCTGTGAGGGTGTTTTTGGATGAGATCAACATTTAAATCAGTGAACTTTGGGTAAAGCGGTTTGTACCTCATGATGTGAGTGGGCCTCATCCAATCAGTTGAGGGCCTGACTAGAACAAAAACACCGACATCCCCCAAGCAAGAGAGAATTCTGCAGCAGATAGTTTTCAGACTTGAACTGTAACATTGGCTTTCCTCTGGGTCTCTAGCCTGTCCTCCTGCCTTGCAGATTTTAAACTTGCCAGCTTCTATAATCACTTGAGCCAATTCCATAAAATAAATCTGTGTGTGTATATGCGTTTGTGTACACACACATCTTACTAGTTCTGTTTCTCAAAAGAACTCTGACTAATATACCTCTTGTTGCTTTTTAAATCTCACTGTCACTGTATTAGTTCAGGCCACCATCATCTCTTGTCAGGACTATGACAATATCCTCATAACATCTATTTTCTTAGGGCTTTCCCCTTCCAATACATTCTTTCTGCTTCTGTCAAAATGACCTTTCTGGCTGGGAGGTTGCAGTGAGCTGAGATCATGGCACTGCACTCCATCATGGGTGACAGAGTGAGACCCTGTCTCAAACAAAAACAAAACAAAAACAAAAAAACAAAACAAAACAAAAACAAAATGATCTAAGAATCCTGACTATGTACATCATTTTCCAGTTTATAAACATTCATGGGCTTCCCATAGCTTTCAGCATTAAGACCCTTGGCATAGCAGAAAAGAAAGAAAGATACCATTAGGAGAAATAGATGATGGGTTGATGGGTGCAGCAAACTACCATGGCACGTGTATACCTATGTAACAAAACTGCACATTCTACAAGTGTACTCCAGAACTTAAAGTATAATTAAAAAAAAAAAAAAAAGAAAGAAAGAGAGCTCACAATCTGTCCCCTGTCCCCTACTATCTCTTCTGGCCTCTTCTCCGACTACTCCTCCCTGCACATAAAGGAGCTAACTTTCAGAACTTTTCTTTTTTTTTTATTTTGAGACAGAGTCTCACTCTGTCACCCAGGCTGGAGTGCAGTGGTGAGATCTCGGCTCACTGCAACTTCCACCTCCTGGGTTCAAGCGATTCTTCTGCCTCAGCCTCCCGAGTAGCTGGGACTACAGGTGCGCACCACCACGCCTGGCTAATTTTTGTATTTTTAGTAGAGACGGGGTTTCACCATATTAGCCAGGTTGGTCTCGAACTCTTGACCTCGTGATCCACCCACCTTGGCCTCCCAAAGTGCTGGGATTACAGGCGTGAGCCACCATGCCCAGCCACTTTCAGAACTTTTCTACTGACTTCTTCACCTTTTCAATGATAACTTCCTATAAACACATATTGACATGCTGTACTCTAGTGCTTACCTCCTGATAGAGTGACCTCAGTCATGACCAGTTTTCCTGATTCTAATTATGAAGTTCGTTTGCTAAATTATGTTGATACTATTCTATTTTAACACAGCTTTTTACATAATATTACTTTTTTTCTTCTGTTAAAATGTTATATTTGTTTCCTGGGTGGAAGATATAAACTATAGTCAATTCCTGAAAATGTTTATATATTTTAAAAGTACAAAGACTAAACTTAACAGTACGGATATTACTTTAGAAGATTAGCCATTAAGAGACATTACTGCAAAATACTTGATAATGATTGTTATAATTAATAATTACACTTAAAAACACATAATAAGGCCGGGCGCGGTGGCTCACGCCTGTAATCCCAGCACTTTGGGAGGCCGAGGCGGGCGGATCACGAGGTCAGGAGATCGAGACCATCCTGGCTAACACGGTGAAACCCCGTCTCTACTAAAAATACAAAAAATTAGCCGGGCGTGGTAGCGGGCGCCTGTAGTCCCAGCTACTCGGGAGGCTGAGGCAGGAGAATGGCGTGAACCCGGGAGGCGGAGCTTGCAGTGAGCCGAGATCGCGCCACTGCACTCCAGCCTGGGCGACAGAGCGAGACTCCGTCTCAAAAAAAAAACAAAAAAACACACACATAATAATAATTAACTCTGGTTACACACTGCCTGGGTTCAAATCTTGGTTCTACCTCTCACTATCATTGTGACCTTGGGCAAGTTACTTAACTTCTCTGTGCCTCAATTTTGTCATTTTAAAATGAGATAGTAGTACTTTCCTAATAGGGTTCTATGAGGATTAAATTGGTTCCTAAATGTAAAATTCCTAGAATAGTTCTTGGTAAATAGCAAGTGCTATATGTTAGTTGTTGTTGTTATCATTTTCTCCTGACAGTGGCATAGGTAAATGGAAAGATTCTATAGTGAGACGACTTGGATTCTAATCTTGGTGCTAGTACTTCCTGTTTGTGTGACCTTGGCCAAGTTCCTTAATTTCTATGAGCCTCAGTTTTCTATCTGTAAAATGAGATGATAATAGTACCTACCTCATAGAGATGGTGTGAGGATTGACTTAAAATATGTAAAAGTGCCGGGTGCAGTGGCTCACGCTTGTAATCCCAGCACTTTGGGAGGCCGAGGTGGGTGGATCACGAGGTCAGGAGTTCGAGACCAGCCTGGTCAACACAGTGAAACCCTGTCTCTACTAAAAATACAAAAATTAGCTGGGCATGGTAGCAGGCACCTGTAATCCCAGCTACTCGGGAGGCTGAGGCGGGAGAATTGCTTGAACCCAGGAGGCAGAGGTTGCAGTGAGCCAAGATCAAGCCACTGCACTCCAGCTTGGGCGACAGAGCTAGACTCTGACTCAAAAAAATAAATAAATAAATACGTAAAAGTCTTACAACCATGCTTGGCATGTGGTCAATATTATAGAGTGCTTGCAATTTTTACTATTGTTATCTTCAGTAATACATGGTCCATATTAATCATATTACCTTGTATCTTGTTTAGATTTTGTTTTGTTTTGTTCTTAAATTCTCTAAACCTCAGGTGACAAAGACTATGCATGCTTTTTTTATTCCTAAATTTTCAGTGTGCAGATACCTGATACCAATCACTTTCTTTTTTTGCCCTCTCTTCTTTAGAAAGTAAACCAACCAAACCAAACAACTCACCAACAATATACAGTCACTCTTGCTAACCAATAAAACAACTTTATTTATTTATTTATTTATTTATTTATTTATTTTTTGAGATACAGTCTCGCTCTGTTGCCTAGGCTGGAGTGCAGTGGCATGATCTTGGATCACTGTAGCCTCCGCCCCCCAGTTTCAAGCAATTCTCTCACCTCAGCCTCCTGGGCAGCTGGGATTACAGGCGCCTGCCACCATGCCTGGCTAATTTTTGTATTTTTTGTAGAGATGGGGTTTCACCATGTTGCGCAGGCTGGTCTTGAACTCCTCACCTCAAGCGACCCTCCCGCCTCGGTCTCCCAAAGTACTTGGATTACAGGCATAAGCCACTGTGCCCGGCCTCAAACAACTTACTTTAAACTATATGGACATACCAGCATCTTGTACTTAGGTTTATAGCTGTGCAAGATGCCTTTCCCTATTTTATTCAACTTGTAATAGTGCTGTCAATATTTCTTAGGACTTAAAATGTTCAAGCTTCCAAGGAAGACTGTTAACTGTTACTGCACTGCCAACAGACATGTGCCAACAAAATGAAGTTAAAAGCTAAGGCTTATCTCCCCATACCCGTTTTTCACATTTCATCTCACCCACTTTTTCCCTCCCCACTGCCTCATCCAGAATATAATATACTATGGCAAGAAAAGTAGGGAGAAAAACACTATCTCAACAAAATATCATCTTGCATTGGTTATCAAAAATCCTGAATGCTCAGCGTAGGGAGATAGGAAACCACACATAGCATCATGAGAGAAATTTAGCACAAGTAACTAATACTATTGTGAATTTTCTATGAAAATTTACTTTATAATCCAAAAATAAATAACTGCAATTATTTTGTACTTCTTGCATT
Source organism: Pan paniscus (assembly GCF_029289425.2). Taxonomy (NCBI): domain Eukaryota; kingdom Metazoa; phylum Chordata; class Mammalia; order Primates; family Hominidae; genus Pan; species Pan paniscus. The sequence continues at coordinate 97,004,284 of NC_073272.2, read as the reverse complement.
TTTGTAAAAATTGGAAATATTTTCATACCTTTGTTTATATCAATGAGTTGTTTCTTTTTCTTCTGGCGTTCTAACTTTTCTTGTTCAGCTTTCTCTTTTGCAAGTTTTGCCCTCCTGGTCTTCTCTTCCATTTCTCTTCTCTTATTGTTTTCTCTCACTGCTTCCTATACATATAAACAAAGTTAAATGAAAACCTTTCCATTACTTATATAATAGAGACATTGCACAGTTTTAAATTTTCTCTCACTGCTTCCTATACATATAAACAAAGTTAAACAAAAACCTTTCCATTACTTATATAATGGAGAAATTGCACAGTTTTAAATTTATATAAATATGCAGAGATGGGAAGGTATTACAGCAGCCTGAATGTGCATATATATACTTTTGAGAGAGACAATTAATTGTAAAATATCTCTTCTTGAAAAAAGATTTAGAAATAACTCAGTCTTCAATTGCCATTATCTAGGGTGCCAGAAAATTAAGGACATCAATGTTACAGATTTAACAAGAAGTATACTTTATGTATTGTTAAAATATGAACTAGTTTGACACATGAGAAGACATAGTAAGGAAATATGACTCAGCAAGTATTTTACCCCCTTTATTGTGTACTTTTCTTTTATCTGCAAAATTGAGATTAAGAAAAAAACTACCTTATAGGAGTTTTGTGAGGAAAAATGATACAAACATAAAGTGCTTAGAATAGATCCTGATATATTATAATCAAGGAATTTTAGTCTATGATGGTGATGATGGTGGTCCTGGTGCTGGTGATAATGATTACATCTAATCATGCAGGGCAGGAAACAATCAACAGTATTATCACAGAAAAGAAATACCTTCAAATATGACAGCTTTTTACTTGTCAAAATATTCAGAAATGCTGAAACATATTTCAAGCTATTGTCTGTTTTATTTTGGATAGATTATTTGTGGAACATAAGTGAATGAGTACATTCCAGTAGTTGGTATTAGACAAAGCTGAATTAATGTGATCAGCTGGAATATCAACTTCCTTTGAGTTCAGGTAAATCATGAATGCAGAGACATATCAACTACAAGTTCCCTCCATCAAGTTGCTCTGTTTCTTTTTTCTATTATGATTGATTAAATATACTTCATAGCATGTACAAGCTGTTTGACAAAAACTATTTTGTTCCAGAAACCCAAAAGAAAAAGACTCAATAACGAGAATACGTCTACAAGGCTTTGCCTGGAGGGGTTTATATTGAAATAATTTTTTTCTTTATGTTAAAAGACACAGCAGTTTAAAATAGCCTTAAAAACACTTTCAAAATTCTCCTGACTTGCAAGAATTGATTTCTTCCTACAAAATCTAAATGATTTTACCTTCACTGTTACCTCCCCTTTCTCCTGTCATTGTTTTTGTGCTCTTAGACTCCATAGCAATAGGCTAGGAGCACAAAGGTACCTGGCTATTGTAGATGAACTCAAAGACTACCACTTAAAAATAAACTGGCATACTAGAATCATAATTTTAAAGCAGGGTTTCTCAACCTCAGCACGACTGTCACTTTGGGCTAGATTATTCTTTGGTAGGAGCCGTCCTATGCATTGTGGGATGTTTAGCAGCATCCCTGGCCTCTACCTGCCAGATGCCAGTATGATCCCACTCCAGTTGTGACAACTGGGGTTTCACCATGTTGGTTAGGCTGGTCTCGAACTCCTGACCTCAAGTGATAAGCCCGGCTTGGCCTCCCAGTGTGCTGGGATTACAGGCGTGAGCCACTGCACCCGGCCAAACCACTGAATTATATAAACTACAATGGTAAATTTTATGGTATGTAAATAATCTCAATAAAAATTAATCACATTAATAAATAGATGTCTAAGAAAGACAGGATGGAAGTAAAATTGTAACTCAAAAGGGAAAAAACAATGTGAAAAGGCATCACATATTCAGGCCCTGATACTAATAAGCTATATAATGTTTGGTAAGTAACATGAAAAGAGGCAAGTAGCAGAGGAAAGAAAGAAGGCTAGTGCTTGTATATATTTTATTAGTGGTCAAATCTCTAATTTGGTAAACAGTCACCAAGATCTGGGTGGACTATTATATTATCAATGTAATGGGTTGTTTACATGCTGAGTGCTCCCATTAGGATTCCTCACATAGTTTATTAAGATGGAGGGAAAAAAAAACGACTGGTTACTTGCATTTGTATTTCTTCTTTGTTCTGATAATAACAGCTACTCTTTAAGGGAAATCTATTATGTACCAGGAGTTTTAAACATTATCTAGTCTTAAATACATACTTTATAATCTTTATAGAAAACCTGCAAAGTAGGTATTATTTATTCCATTTTATACATGAAATTTAGGTTCAGGTAGGCTAAGTGACATACCCAAAGCTACACAGCTTCTTAAGTAACACAACCACCTAGGATTGTTTGGCATTAGCCTCTATGTTCATTTTCACTACCATGATGCCTTCCAAATAGAGTTGCCAGATAAAATACAGGCTTCTCAGTTAAATTTACATTTCAGATAAACTGTGAATACTTTTGTTAGTAGAAGTATGTCTCATATAATATTTGGAACATACTTAAATAGAAAAAAAATCATGTAATATTTAGGATATATTGATACTAAAAAATTATTCATTATCTGAAATTCAGCTTCAACTGGGAATCCTATATTTTCATTTCATAAACCTGGCAGTCCGATTCCCAAGACTGTGTTGATTTTTTATAAGCATCCTTTGATCGACTAAGATCATCTAATAAAGAGAGTAGAAATGATTACAAAAAGAAACGCCCAAATCAAAACCACATTTTGAAAATAGAAATGTTGATACAGATTATTGATAGGCATTATATTGTACATGAACTTGAATCATGCTATTTCTGTAGCATTCTCCATGTATTTATTATTTCTGGAAAATATGCTAAAACTAAAAAAAAAGTTCATATAAAAATCAAAGTGATACAATTTGCGATAGAAGAAAATAAGGCAAGAGATTAAATTTTTATATGAGAGGGAAGCTTGCAAAAGGCACCACTAAAACAACATGAATGTAGATCTACCAAAGGATAAAACAGAACAATTAATAGGTCTATCAGTTTATATCTGAAATGTTTCAGGAATAGATTTAACTACAAAACAATTACAATTTGTAATGGCAATGTGTAATCTTTAAGAGGCCAAAACAGAATTAAAAAAACCATTTCTGTGGTTTGGCATTATTGACAGTAAATGAAAACATCTACAAAGGCATATATTTTTCAAGCAACACAGACTAGAATAAGATTCTGGTCACTAGTGCTGTTTTCATGAAAAGGCCTCATGCTGAAAAGAATAACATATTCCTCTTGGTGTTTTTACTTGGCTCTGGCTTTAGGAAATTAGGGACAGAAAATGCATGCTTAATTCTCTTTCCTTAGGAAATAATTTTAAAAGAGAAAGGGAAATCTTAAAGACAGTTTCATATCAATAATCTTTAGTTTTTAAGACATTGTTTAACCCTTCTAAAAATGTAAAAGCTGGTGAAGAAAAAAATTATTTTGAGGGATGGGATGTATTCTCATCATCCTAATTCTTACAAAATAAAAATCAAATAATCAAAAGAACAAAAGCAGTAGGAGCAAATTTAAGGTCAGGTTAAGAAAATCCCCTAAATAATTGACTGATTAACATTACTTTGTACTTGTCAAGCCTCACTAAACATTTTAAAACACTAACTCATGAGTACTTAAAGATCATTCTCAGGTAAGCATTAATCATTATTTCTCAGGGTTGGAAATGCCAACTGATTAGATTCTGTCATTGTACAGGACAGTGTTCTGTTAAAAGGATGCTAATTGAAAAAGTGTTTTGGTACTAACCTCATACAAGATAAGAAATATGTTTACAGAAAAAAGTCTCAGTTTTACTGGCATATCTGTTAAGGGTTGGTAAAAGGTACAAAACGAGTAAAATATAATGAAAAATGTATCTAGGATTTACTACGAAATATTCACCAACCTAATTTTTAAAATCTCTCACTGAAACCTCTATTGCCTTACTGAAAAAAAAAGTGAATAAATTACAAATCTTATTTCCCTTGCTATGCATAATCACTAAATAAGACCTACAGACTAAAAATGTCATATGCTAAAAAAAAAAAAGAAAGAAATTCATGTAAATGCTAAGACCTCTCATTTATTTCAATTAAGCTTTAAGAAATGGATGAAACTGATTCAGAAAATTCCAAGGAGCCCAGATGCCAGCCTCATTCAGGTCAGGTCTACACGAAGCAAGCATCTTCCAACCTTGCCTTGATATTTGAAAACATAAACCACCACTACCACCACCACCACCATTACAGCAAACAATTCCTTACTTTCATGGCTTCTAATGGCTTCCTATTCCAGAGATGACTGACTGCTCAAGTACTTTACAAGCACCATGAGATCACTGAAAGCTGAAGGCATATTTCAGGGACAGAGAAATAAAACCATTGGTAGTAAGGATCCTGGAATCAGAAAAATCTGGTTTCAAATCAAAGCTCCATCACTTATCCTAAAAACTGTGTGACCTTGAACAAGTTAGTTCATCTCTTTGAGCTTTAGTTTCCACATCTGCAGAATCAAGATACTACTTAAATCACAGGATTGTTGAACAGATTAAGTGAAATAATGCTTATATAAAACACTTAAGACAAAGCCTGGTACAGAGGAAATGCTTATTATATAGTAGCTGTGATTATTATGTATAACAGAATCATTTAAAAGTTTGAACAGCAAGAATTCAGTCATTGACAGACAAATGACCACATCTGTTTTCAATGACTTATTTTGCAAACCCCCTTCCTCCCTTTTTGGGGAAGTTATGAGGACATAATCTATGACTGGAAATATACCAACCTGATACTATCTACCCTCATAACTATACTGAATATGATTTTCAACTGTACCATAATATTGGCATATAAGGTAATTTTACGATTCCATATATATCACTGTAACTTAGCACTCATGAAAAGAAAAAAAAAATACTAGGAACGTATTCATTTTCTCTTTTGAGTTTTGGATCATTCTGGTTACCCGCGTGAATATAGTTGGCAAGACTTTCAGTTCATTACAGTATCAGAAGTTGTATGATAGTAGAGTCACATAACCATAAAATTATGTAAATTAGAAATGTCCTGGTGAACAAATTGGTAACTCTGGTGCCAGAGGAATACTGTGATCCCACTGAGGAGTATTTCTTCGTTGATCAGGGGTGTTGGAAGGATTTGAAAATGATACTGAGAGAAATGATTTGGCAACAATATAAAGAAACGTGGTATGTATTATATTGAAAATCTTTTTATACACTAAATATGAGTCACTGAGATAGTAGTTTTAATGAAAACTCAACAAAATAGGGGAAATTCCACAATTTTTTTTAGAGTCAGGGTCTCCCTCTGTCGCCCAGACTGTGGTGCAGTGGTACAATTTTAGCTTACTGCAACCTCAAATTCCTAGGCTCAAGAGATCCTCCTGCTTCAACCTTTCAAGTAGCTGGGACTACGGGTGTGAGCTGCCATGCCTGGCAAAGTTTCTTTCTTTTCTTTCTTTTTTCTTTCCTTTCCTTTCTTTCCTTCCTTTCTACAGATGGAGCCTAGCTATGTTGCCCAGGCTGGTCTTGAAGTCAAGTGATCCTCCTGCCTCGGCCTCCCAAAGTGCTGAGATTACAGGCTTGCACCACCAAGCCCAGCTAATTTTTTTTTTTTTTTTTGAGACAGAGTCTCACTCTGTCGCCCAGGCTGGAGTGCAGTGGCGCGATCTCAGCTCACTGCAAGCTCCGCCTCCTGGGTTCAAGCGATTCTCCCACCTCAGCCTCTCGAGTAGCTGGGATTACAGGCATGTGACACCATGCCCGAATAATTTTTGTATTTTTTGTAGAGACGGGGTCTCACCATGTTGGCCAGGCTGGTCTCAAACTCCTGACCTCAAGTGATCCGCCTGCCTTGGCCTCCCAAAGTGCTGGGATTGTAGGTGTGTGCCACTGTGCCCAGCCAAGCCCAGCTAATTTTTAAATATTTTTCACATTTTTAATCTTGAACTCTCTGAGCAACTGATTCTTTCTTTGCTTTAATTCAGACTGTGCTTTTAGATTTTTTTTTTTAAGTTTTCTGGGTTTTTTTTTTGATAGACACTGAAGAATTTTTAAATTGTTTCTTTCAGTCGCCTCTTTTAAAAATAAAACACTTAAAATTTTTATTAAATAACCCCTGACCAGAATACCATCCATTTCCATATTTCCTAGATAAGTATAATTCTAATTTTATGCATCTTGATAAGATTTTTTTAAAATGTCTTACCTGTAATTTTATGGCCAGAGTAAAAATAATAGGAAATTGTCCTCTTTATATGGATCATTTTAAGTCGGGATCCATAATCCAAACTTTCTAAGTAAAACAGCATATCATAATGAACACAGGATGGCCTTGAAGGGCTGGGAGATCTAGTTTAAATCCAAGCTCCTCTAGAGACCATAGTGCTTTATGCCCTTGGGCCATTTACTTAACTGAGCTAACCCTCTTTTATGAATCTGTGAAATATAGTCATGCATCTTATAATGACATGTAGTACAACAAATGGGACCACATATATGAAGGTAGTCCCATAAGATTATAACAGAACTGATAAATTCCTTTCACCTAGTGAGGAAACGGCCACCATAATGTCAGAGCACAACACATTACTCATGAACTTATTATGGTGATGCTGGTATAAACAAACCTACTGCGTTACCAGTCCTATAAAAGTATAGTGCATACAATGATGTACAATACACAGTACTTGATACTGATAATAAGTGACTATGTTACTGGTTTACGTATTTGCTATACCATACTTTCTACCATTTAGAGTGTACACCTACTTATAACAAGTTAACTGTAAAATGGCCTCGGGCAGGTCCTTCAAGTCCTCCAGAAGAAGGCATTGTTATCACACAAGATGACAACTCCATGTGTGTTATTGCCCCTGAAGATTTCCAGTGGGGTAACACATGGAGATGGAAGACAGTGATACTGATGATCCTGACCCTGTGTAGTCCTAGGCTAATGTGTGTGCTTGTGTCTGAGGACAGCAACTTCCAATCTTCTAAGGTGCATTCATGCTAAGTGCCCTAATACAGGTGTACCATTTTTATTTTTAATATAGTATTTTTATTGTTCCTCTTCTGTTTAGATGTTTAGATACACAAATACTTACCAATGTGTTACATAGTGTATTCTGTACAGTAACATGCCGTACAGGTTTGTAGTCGACGAACAACAGGCTTACGTATACCGTATAGTCTAAATGTATAGTAGGCCATAGCATCTAGGTTTGTATAAGTACACTCTATCATGTTCATACAACAATGAAATCACCTAACAATGCATTTTTCAGACTGTATCCCTGTCATTAAGCAACACATGATTGTACCTGTACTTCACAGTGTTGGTTTGCGATTTAATGAGGAATCACATATAAAGCTATTAATAACAGTGCCTGGCACATAAAACATGTTCAATAAATGGTGGTGGTTATTATTATATTATTCCACATTTGGGCAATACAAAGGTCCCATGCATTTCAGGGTCTGTACTCCATTTCCTCCAATCCAGGACCATGTCCACATATGTGCGTGCACACTGGGGAGAAAGAAGAATTCTTTTTGATATGAAAATCTTGCAACATCAGGTAAAAATTTGAAGAAACAAAACACCCACACACTCTCTAAGCCACCAACTTTGAACAGATAATAGGACTTGTCTTTCTGTGCCAAGAGAAAAAAGATAGAGGTAAAATAAACAGGAGGTTTTGGGGGAAAATTCTTGGTGTTAGGATATCATATTTGACAAATCTAAGAAATAATAAAGATCATAGAATAATTTGCTATTTTGACTAACAAATTCATGCATCATTTTACTCAAGTTTCAACATGCTTTACAGGACTGTAGCAAAAACTGAGTGATGAAGGTTCCTGGGGAAAGGTAGTAAATTTGGAGGGGAATTACTGTTTTTTTTTTTTTTTTTAAACATCTCTAGTTCTGTCACCTCAGAAAATAAAGCACACAGTACAATAAAAGTCCAATTGCTTTGGAAAATAGGAGTTTAATTTTATTTCTTTAGGGAACATTTGTCTTAGAATGAGGGATTCACTTAGTCTGCCTTAATGTTTACGGAAGGACCAGGAGAATTAGCCCACACTTGGTTCCCTACCCCAGGCCTTGCTAAGCTTTCTTATACTTTTCCCATCTTTACTGATAGGAGGCTGTTAGCTGTGCTGGAATATCACTACTGAGGGATTGCAAGTAGGAGATAGGATGAAAGGTGGAAACTTTTTGCTTATTGGTGGGGTTCTCATTTCATTCCAGTCATAACAGGAGGCAAAATAGGTAGCAATGGACAGGTTGTCCAGACCAGTGAACTAGGTAAGGTTATAGCAGCAGTTTCCTTTCCCTGTCCCAAAGATGTCCTAAACATGACAATGAAACAGGAAAGGCAATTCTATATGCAATAACTTTTCATCATTTTACCAAAAAGTTTTTTCTTTTTAAAAATTCTTCTTCCCTTTTCCTCTACTTCATATAGTTAACATATTCTGTGCTTGAATTGTTTTGGCTACTACTGACAGTTTTTTTTGTTTGTTTGTTTTTGTTTTTTTTGAGATGGAGTTGTGCTCTTGTCGCCCTGGCTGGAGTGCAATGGCACGATCTTGGCTCACTGCAACCTCCGCCTCCCAGGTTCAAGCAATTCTCCTGCCTTAGCCTCCTGAGTAGCTGGGATTACAGGTGCCCACCACGACGCCCAGGTAATTTTTGTATTTTTAGTAGAGACGGGGTTTCACCATGTTGGTCAGGCTGGTCTCAAACTGCTGATCTCAGGTGATCCACCCGCCTCAACCTCCCAAAGTGCTAGGATTACAGGCATGAGCTAACACACCTGGCCTATACTATTGACACTTTTGTTGCACTTGCCTGGAACCAAGGAGAAAAGAGGTGATAGGAAACACAGATCCCAATGTATGTTACCTCTACCTGATTTGTAGCTTGGGCTGAGGTCCTTATTTGTTATTATAGTAAAGGTGGGTGAAAATCTTAAAGAATATCAAAAGTAAATCAGGACTCATATAGTTGTACAGGTCTTTTTCACTCCCATTTGAGAATGATCACATCAGGTTACAAGTAGGAAGATACAGTGTGAGTCAAGATGAGTTTTTCAGCATCTGAACAAGAAATTGAACAACCTGATCATTAGAGAAAAAACCTACATAAGATGGTGGAAATGAGTCTTTAGAATTTTCAGCTGCAACTGAAGACAAATTAAGGCTTTCCATTAAGGAAAGGAAGGAAGCCTACTCCTTAATTAACACCCAACAACATTAGATATTCCTTTTCTATAGTTTCACTGTGTTTAAAGGGCATATTGGATTGAAGGAGTCATGACAAATGCTCAGGGCAAAGAATTTTCAGCTGCAGTAACTAGACTCTGAGAGTCAGTACCTCTGAAGACTTTATCAGCACTATAATACTGCTAAACTTTTTCTTTCCCAGCGATTTCCACTTATTATGGTACAAGTGACCTTTAAAGTTCCTCTTATGAAAGATCTCATAAATACTTCATCAACCAATCAACTACGATTGCAACAGAGAAGTAGAACTTCTTTCTCACTGGGGTAATTGAAACCTTGATTAGCTTGCTCAAGTAGTTAGGTGCCTCAGTAACAGACACTGAACAAATGTATTGATACTGTAGTTAGACAGGGATTAAAGGCATGCTTATTAACCTGTGTAAATATGGTATGAAACACAGAAGTATAACAGACCATAGGTAATCTGCTAAACCAAACAAAATAGAAATTTTCTTCCCTCTTTGATTCCTGAGGTACTATGTTCATTTCTTCCTACAGACAGCATTGCATTCCCTCCATATCCATTCTAGACTATACTTCCCTGTCCCACCCTTTAATTTTCACCTTTCCCTGAAGCCCTGTCCTCATCTCTTCCCTTCTTTTTTTTCTGGCAGTGAGGCCATCTATTCCTACTCATAGTTGAAAAAAAATGGTGCTTCCAATAGCATATAAAGCCTTATGTGATCTGACCTCCTGTTACCTCTCTCTGTCCTCATCTCTTCCTCAGCTATTCTCTTCCAGCCCCACTGGTCTCCCTCGCTCCTCATCTTTACACTTGCGTTCCTTCTGCTCTTAAGTACCTCCCTCAGGCCAGGCACAGTGGCTCACGCCTGTAATTCTAGCACTTTGGGAGGCCGAGGCAGGCGGATCACCTGAGGTCAGGAGTTTGAAACCTGACCAACATGGAGAAACCCCGTCTCTACTAAAAATACAAAATTAGCCAGGCATGGTGGTGCATGCCTGTAATCCCAGCTGTTCGGGAGGCTGAGGCAGGAGAATCGCTTGAACCTGGGAGGCGGAGGTTGCAGTGAGCCGAGTCGCGCCATTGCACTCCAGCCTGGGCAACAAGAGCGAAACTCCGTCTCAAAAAAAAAAAAAAAAAAAAGTATCTCCCTTAAGTCTCTGCTTGAATGTCTGCCTTATGAGTGAAGCCTTCCCTGACCACCTTAAAAAATAACCCCCTAACAAACTTCCTCTTTCTTCCTTGTTGTAGTCTTCATAACATAAAAGGTCAAAATCTAGTTAAACTTTAGATACTCTTTCCATTTTCTAAGAATTAGCAGCTGGAGCTAGTTGATTTACATAATAATAGTTTTCAGCCTGGGAGTTTTCAAAACATTAAATTACCGAGAACGTCTCTACACATAGTTCCCTACGCACCTCATATTTCTTTATTGTAGAAAATCTTAGCAGCCTTGAAGAAAACATCCACTTTCTAATGGTAAGTTTCTTTCTAATCATCTATAGGTTATGGTTCACTGACATCTACATTTATTGTCTTAAAAATGCCAGTGCTTAGCGTTTCAGAGGCCCGATATCCATGACATTTGTCACACTGACATAGCTCAATATTCCGCTGAGGAAATTCACTTGTGTAGAGATTAGTGTTTACATTGAGTCTCCAAAGTTAAAAGAAGTGTTCTAATTTTGAAAATGAGGCATTTGTTTTGAATGAGATACTTGCAGGACCCACAAACAGTGTTACACGGTTTTTCTTTCTTTTTTTTTTTGAGACGGAGTTTCGCTCTTGTTGCCCAGGCTGGAGTGCAATGGCACAATCTCAGCTCACTGCAACCTCTGCCTCCCGGGTTCAAGTGATTCTCCTGCCTCAGCCTCCTGAGTAGCTGGGACTACAGGCGTGCGACACCACGCCCAGCTAATTTTTTTGTATTTTTTTTAGTAGAGACGGGGTTTCTCCATGTTGGTCAGACTGGTCTCGAACTCCCCATCTCAGGTGATCCGCCTGCCTTGCCCTCCCAAAGTGCTGGGATTACAGGCCTGAGCCACCACGCCCTGCTTTACACAGCTTTTCTAGTAATCTTTTGGTTTCAGACAAAACCTTCTCAGGTTCAGGTGGATGGTTTATACAAAAAGTCCTTGAGTTTATTTGTATAAGTGACTCTCTTTTGGCAGAGGGGAGAATCATAGGAGAAACTGCTGTGCTGCAGGTGAGGGAGCCAGCTGAAGTGAATTCAAGTATGTGTTCACTGAAGTAGCCCTCTTGTATTCAGCAAAACCAGCTTATTGTTCAGCCTCCTTAGGAAACAAATAAAAAATTAATGTAGCTTTCACATGCGCTACATATCTGTAGGTTTGACAGACAAACAGATCTTTGCACAGCAGCATGGTGGTGAAGAGAATCTCAAAGGTGAATTATTAAAAACAAGAAGAAAGAAAAAAGACTGTTATGTGCAAATCTCCTTGGATATTAAACTTACAGTTGGTTACAAAGCGGTCATGCACCGATAATGAAGGCTGGCTGTGATCCCCAAGGCCTTTTAAAATTTGCCTTACAACTGCAGAAACATGTGATCTGAAGTTGGGGGAAAAACTGTCTCTCCCGTCACAGTCCATTAGAATGCTGAACTCTGATTAGCTAGAAGTTAATCTGCAATCTGCAGCAAAGAATAGGTTTTCTAATGCTGCAGGTTTCTGCAGACATATTTTTCTTAGTAGGTATTTGAGAATATTTATCTCCATCTGGAAGGGATAAACAACTGAGCTCAATATGCCAATGTAGACCTCTGTTGATTAAAATCTACGAAGTGCTTTAAGTGACTATAGGAAATTAATCTATAATTTTTTTGAACCAAAGGAACAGAATGAAATTCTAAAGTGACTGGTAACAATATTTTAATGAAAAAACATCTTGGGGAGGTATAGGTGGAGGGAAATGACAAAACAAGTGGTATGTGACAGGTCTGAGATCTGAGTTTACTGCCTTAATACTGTCACCATCTTAGAAGATGGGAGAGGCAGCACAATCAATAAGGTTTTTGATGAGACCAATTTAGGTGGTGGCAAAAGCACCTTAGAGACTTGGATAAGAATATCAAATTACCTTGACAAGTAGAATTATAGACTCACAGAACAGGAAGGGCTCTAGAAAAATGCTTGCTCTAATGTTCTGCCTGTGGATAGGGTTCCATGATCTCCCTCAGGAACCTCTTCTGATACTTAACCTCCTCAAAAAGGAAATATTTCCTTATGCCTCGCTAAAAGCTGTCAGTTTTTTAAGCCCACGTCTTGTCTGTTGGCCTCTGTGAAATAGAAACTTGGTCAATATCTTCCTTAAAACTTTTTCATGGAGGTGTAGCTTGTCCCCAGGAACCGCCATATTGCCTGAGTTCCACAAAGTTGAAACTAATCCCTAAATGCAACGCAGGTGAATTTCTTAGCTTGTAGAGTACGGGGGGAAGGATGGGATCCAAGAGACCCTTGAGAAAAACTGTTGGGACTTTAAATTAAGCCAATCAATACCATTTTCTGAACAATAACTTTCTCATAGAGACTAATTTGCCTAAATTTAATAATGTTTAGGTTTTCTTCTGGGTGTTCTCTACTTGTTAGATATTATTTTTAAATTATAGACTTCTCCATCCTCACCTGCCTCCCCAAAAAAGAAGAGGACAAAGCTGGAAACAATACTCTAAGAGATGTGCTATCCAATATCTACCAGTTTTTCATGCTCTAAATCTTCTAAAATATTATAGCATTTGTTTTGTAACATTTTCAAGTGCAACTGTAAAGTTAGAAGATTGGTTCCGATATATCTGCTGAATCCTGTCCTACAAATAGCCACCTTTGGAAGTCCTAAACTTGTGTTGGTGAGGGCTATTACACTGTAATTGAAACTCCTCGTTCTGAATTAACCTCTGAATCAAATGAAATTAGTCTCATTATTTTATATTCACAATATTTTTGACCACATATTTTGTTACTCAGTTTGATCATGTATCTTATTGATAAAACTTGGCTCAATGTAACTTCCGGCTATTTCCAAAAATCAAGCGCACCCTCAGATTACAAATATTTAGTACTCCTGGAAAGACCTAAAGCACATGCTGCATAACTCTTAGGGAAATCCAAAATAAGGGTTCCCAAAATATTTAGGGTTAATATCATTATCCTTCAATTAAGATAACAAGAGGCTTAAAATTTCTTTGACTTTACACATTTCTGATTTGTCTTCTTTAAAAAACAGTTACACCTCATATACTGCTAATTCATGGTTAGTACTGTACTGTTCCACTAAAAATCAAGAATCTTTTTCCAGTGAATTTATGTATGTTCTTGTCTGCATGCTACCTGCTTGGTGCCCTTAATTTATATCTTACTAATTCCTAACTGAGCTTGATCCTATTTCTGAGGGAACATACACAGCCAATAAAATTCCTTTTTTAATGAAGTGTTAGAAATCTCTCTGGACATACTGCCATTGAAAATTTATCTGTCCTTTGGGTGATGAGAGGGACAGGGAAAGGAAGAAGAGGGCAGGGAAGCAATAAAGGTAAGAAAAAAGTAGGCTGATTAATATCCAGTGACTTATGCCTTCATTGAGAAGCAGGAAACATTCATTCATTCATTATCCAGCATGAACTGTCACATACCGTTCTAGTCCCTGGGGAATCAATAGTAAGCATCACAAACAAGCCTCTTTCACTCATGGCTCTTAGGGATCATCAAAAGAAGCACTAGAGGGTTAGTCTACTTTTGCTCTATGTCCCAGACCCACCTAGAGCACTGTCTTACTATCAGTTAAAATCGTACTCTAAAGTCTAGTTCTTATTATTTTCAATCATTGAGAATGACTGTCACATGGGAGGGAATAAAAATCCTAGTGAACAGAGAGATTTTTTTTGCAGTATGGGGAACAGATTCTTTCAAAGAAGTAGATTAAGATGGTCTTGCTCAATTTGTTTTTCACAAAGCCTTCTTGCCAGTCAGAACCTTGTGCTTTTGTAAGTAGAAAGTGATTGTTTGATGATTTGTTGTCCTATCTTCCAAGATATTGACAGCAAGATGTCCTTTCAGTAATTATGGGGTAGCACCTTTCCCTTTATTGATGTTGTCTGAAAACTCAGGGTAATCTTTATATGTAGAGAAATATATATATATAACATCAAAAATGAATGGAAACCGAGCAACACAAATAAAAAAAGGAGCACTGATGAGGTGTGGAAAAGTATGAAAACATAGCACTTAGCGGTCATGGTGGTCCCTAAATTAACCTCACGCCACTAGGTAATATTGCTGGTAAGGGCAATGAAGTTATAGAGCAAGCATACCTTTAAACCTCTCCTCCCTCAGATTAAATTGGAGACTTCAAGGGCTGCTTCACTAACCATCACTACAAGATGCACTCACCCTATTTTATATATAATGTTAATATATCCATTATGTATTTAACATGCATTCAGATATTCATAGATATCCTTTATGCACATTTGCTTCGGTGTTGGCTTAGTTTAACAGCCTCTGAAAGGTAGATTCTGGCTGGTCGCGGTGGCTCACGCCTGTAATCCCAGCACTGTGGGAGGCTGAGGCAGGCGGATCACCTGAGGTAGGGAGTTCGAGACCAGCCTGACCAACATGGAGAAAACTTGTCTCTAATAAAAATACAAAAATCAGCCAGGCGTGGTTGTGCATGCCTGTAATCCCAGCTGCTCGGGAGGCTAAGGCAGGAGTATCGCTTGAACCTGGGAGGTGGAGGTTGTGCAGTGAGCCAAGATCGTGCCATTGCACTCCAGTCTGGGCAACAAGAGCGAAACTTCGTCTCAAAAAAAAAAAAAAAAAAAAAAAGAAAGGGTAGACTCTGTTGGTTTAGTTTGCTTCAGGTGTGATATTCTATTAAGGTAAGCACCGTTAACTATAAGCCTATTACAGCACCTAATACAAAAGAGCCATGCAATAACTATTTCTTACTTAATGAAGACAATGCTGATTAATTTAGTGTAAATACCAGACCAGCATGCATATGTGATAGCAATATCTTACTTGGGCTTATACTTTTTGACAGTTTGGCCTTTTTAAAAGAGCTGTGGTTAATTTATGGGATGAACGACTCAAAGGGCAGAGACAGATTCACCATGAAGCTAATGAGCAAAAGCATTAGGACTTCTAACTTGCATGGGAGGGGCACTGGCAATGTGCTCACTTGGCCATGTGTTTTGCTAAAATTTAAAAATAAAAAAGATTTCTTTAAAAAAAAATTCCTTTTCTTAAATGGCTGCTCCCAAATTATACAAAATACAGCCTCACAAATCTGGATCCTCCTCTGTTTAAAGAATATGTAAAAACCTGATGTCCGATGAAGAATAAAAGAAGTGCTGAACGTTTGGGAAATGCCAAACCATGAACAAAAGATGGATAATTAAGCTCAGGGAAGATTGAATTAAGGGATATAACTATATCCATAGACATGAAGTGGATATGTATTTAAAGAACAAGTCTTATTAGATATCTTCCAGAGTTTCCCACGTCAAAATAATAGGACCTGCATTTAAATTTTAAAAAGAGAAACTCTGATAATTAAAAAGAAGTTTACATTAAGGATGGCAAAGCAATGGAATCAAGTCAAGTTATGAAACTACTTTCTCTAGAAAACTATTTGAAAGATTAGTTAGCTGCTGAAGGGTTAGGCAAAACTTGCCAGGAGCCTGAGTTATTAAGATAACTTACCGATAGAGGGCCAGGAGCAGTGGCTCCCAGCACTTTGGGAGGCTGAAGCGAGGCACTCGGATCACCTGAGGTCAGGAGTTCGAGACCAACCTGGCCAACATGGCAAAACCCCATCTCTACTAAAAATACAAAATAATTAGCTGGGCCTGGTGGCGAGCACCTGTAATCCCAGCTACTTGGGAGGCTGAGGCAGGAGAATCACTTGAACCTGGGAGGCAGAGGTTGCAGTGAACCAAGATTGTGCCATTGCACTCCAGCCTGGGCAACAAGAGAGAAACTCCATCTCAAAAAAAAAAAAAAAAAAAAAAAGATATTTTACCGATAGAGAATTCCTTAGTTTCTATCCTAGGCTATTCTGGCTCTATAGGTATATGTTTCTGAGTCATTAGTTTATAAAACAAACAAAAAAATACAATGAATATACAATTTCATATCTTTCTTTGACACCCTAAATCTTGGGTATGATACAGCAGAGAGTTGGTCTGTAAAAATATCTGAAAACAAAATAGCGTGGATCATGTTTGAATGGGATACAGGTCGGAACCAGAGATATTCTGCTTTACAATCCTCTTTTCCTAACTGGAAATAATAAGGACACTGTTATATAGTAGTGATTGCATTCTGGGAAGCAAGCCATTCCATCTGTAGATGAGTATACCAGCTACATTGCACAATGTAAAACATCTCACTTGTGATTATATCCTTGATCATGACCTAGATTTGGCCAAATATCACTGCTTACTTACTGATGGGAATATCCTTTCCTTATTGTGCTAATGATCTACTGCCCTTTCCTTTACCTCCCTCCTCCCTGGGTACTACCCCATTATTTATAGAGTTTTTCTGGCTTCATCATGAATCTTCTGCTTAAGTTGCCTTATTTATTGGTATAAAGGGATTTTTTTCCATTAGGCTTAACATGTTGGACAAATAACTTATAAGAGGATTTAGGGCATTTACAGACACATTGAATTTTATTTCCTATACAACACTTTGCAATAATAAATGTCATGTGTTAGACTTGACTTCTTTCAATGTAAACTTCAGTATGCCCTTTTGATTCATGGATACTCTAGTACAATGAAATCTGTGTTACTTTTTGCATATTGTGCTTATACTTAAGCACTCATAAAAATAAAATATGACACTATAATATACTTAAGAAATTTTAAATGACAAAATTTTATCCCGTGAAACTTAGAATTATTACACTTTTTAAAAGTATAGCAACTCCCCAGAAAAGAGAAGTTGGAATTTTCAATTCTTTCTTCAAAGGATCTTTGAAGATAGTAAGACTTAGAGAAAGTAGAAAGATGTTTGAAGGTATGTTTGAAGAATAGTCCTTCTCTAATGATTTTTATCATAAAGAGAAAAAAAAATCTAGTGACATAAGCACGTGTCTGCTGGCTATGGATAAATAATGAAGATGTAAATGGTCACGGTCAATCATAAGTGAACAGTAAATCACAAAGGCTGACAAATGAGAGGTTTGATGCTAGAATGTAGAAATAAAATGGAGTAAACATGAGGTACTTCCTGTGCCTATTATTAGCTCTGCTCAAGAATTATACCAGGAAAATATAGCTCACTTTGGGATTTCACAACTTAGAGTGATGGAGTGAAAGTAGACAAGTTTAAGTACTTGAGTCAAATATTTGCTAAATCAATGTTGACGAAGAGTAAAAGGAGTTGTTAAAATAATGAAAGATCTTGAAAAGGTGGCAGAGAGAAAGAGAGAGGCAGAGAGAGACAGCTAGAGGGCTTTGAAATATTAATCTAAAAGACCATTTATTATTAGATTTCTAGAACAGTAGGAACATGATTACCAATTACAAACATGGTTACCAATCAATAAATATTTGCTGGTTACTTTTATGTGCCACACACTCTGTTGTGTAATAAAAATTCAAAGATAAGTGAGACATATTTACTGTAAAGGAATTCACAGCACAAAGAAGACAGGTCTGTACATCACCAATTAGTTGAATATTACAAAAGCCACATTAACAATATGATATGAGCACCGGGTGCGATGGCTCACACCAGCACTTTGGGAGGCTGAGGCGGGTAGTACACTTCAGGCCAGGAGTTCGAGACCAGCCTGGCCAACATGGTAACCCTGTCTCTACTAAAAATACAAAAATTAGCTGGGCATGGTGGTGTGCACCTGTAGTCCTAGCTACTTGGGAGGCTGGGGCAGGAGAACTGAACCCAGGAGGTGGAGATTGCAGTGAGCCGAGATTGTACCACTGTACCCCAGCCTGGGCAGCAGAGCAAGACTCCATCACAGAACAAAACAAAACAAACAAACAAACAAACAAAAAAAACGAAAAAAAAGAAAGAAAGAAAAAGAAAAATATGATGAGCATACCAAATAGGGGGTAATTTTCCCTGGAGTTCAGCAGGGGGTATTAGGAAAGGCATAACAGGGAAAGTAGCCACTAAATGGAGTTTTGAAGGTTGAAAACAATTTCACCAGGTAGAAGGGAGACTGTGCGTGTGACTGTATTCCAATCAGAGAAAAAGGGTAGTGGCTGGGGAGAGTTAGATTACCAAGGGTTTCCAAATGCTAGTCTAGGCTTTACTGTCACCCATGGAAGGCCACTGAAGGTTTCTGAGAAGGTGAATGTCCCAATGAGACCTACGTTTTAGAAAAAAGTATCTGGCAGCAGCATACAGTTTAGAGAGTGCTAAGACTAAGCTCAGGAGAACTAAAAGATTACTGCAGTAGTCCATGGGAAGGAGAGAGGACAAACACTGAAACTTGGGCCGTTAAAGTGAGGATAAAAGTAAGATTTTTTTTTCTTTGCTGAGACTTAATATAGAACATGCAAACAACGGTGCTTTGGTAAGATTCTGATGGGGAAATCATAAAAAACAGATAGAGTCTCTTGAGTTTTAACTGCATAAGCTGGGTAAGAAATGGAGACTGAACAGATGTAAATAGCGAGGGAAAAGAAGATATCAAGTTGTACCATCAGCCAAAGAGAATATGGGAGAAAGTTGAAAAGGATGTAATGAGTTCCATTTTGAATATGCTGAGTTTGAGGTAGTTATGGCAAATCTAGTTAGAGGCATCCAACAGAAAATAAACTTGGGTCTAGAGCTGAAGAATAAAATCACAACTCAGGAAAGTGTAGGAGCCATTGGAATAGATATCAACTACCCAGGAAGAAAAATATGCAGGACCAAAAGTAAGACCTTTGGAAATGCTTTATTTAAGATTGAAGGAAGGAGATCCAAAACAAACAAACAAACAAAAAAAAACCCAGGAGATATTTTTACTGAAAATCAAACCAAGAAATCCCGCCTTTATTATGACAAAGGATTATTCTAGTGATCAGGCTGTATATGTACCATACCATAAGGTAGAGTAGGGAGGAAATCTGGAGTATAAAACATTTCTTTTGTACCTACTATACTATAAGGCACTAATTGTCTTTTGTCTCCGTGGATGAGTAAGTGAGCTGAGCATGGCTTGGGTTTCACACAGTAAGCTTGGGGTAACCCCCTGTAGACATCCTGCTAAGCCTACAAGGTGAATGTAGTATTTCTGCCTAAGGGACAATATATAAAAAAGTAAATGTCACCCAGAAAGAAAGGGAAAATCAAAGCTGAGTTGATACTACATCTCTGCCAATGAAACTCCTGAGTTTCCAGCCTCTCAAAAGACAGGGTGGGCTGGATCGGGGTTTTGGGTTGCCTGAATTCTCTGATCCATGTCGAAGGGGAGGTCACTCCCAGGAAGATGCCAATTTGACAAAGCTATATTATGACACCAGAACAGACAGGTTAAATTGTGAAATGTCCTTGGGAGGAGGGTGTGAGGTGGGGGGAAAAATTCTAGACCCAGGAAGATTGTGCAGCTACATATATGATGTTCTTTCAGAGGTACAAGAAAGGCTGTATTTCCCTCCAATATTCCCTCTATCAGCTAGCCATGTTGCAAGAAGTTCTTGACAGCAGAATTGCTCTGCTGGATTAAGGCATTGTCCTGAATTTAAAGGGCATGTATGTAATACAGAATGAGTGACACATTAGTACTGCATTAGTTTATCAGATCAACTAGCTGACAGTTGGCAGAGAACAAGGACCAGGGGAAAGGAATCCAAGATGAACTAAATGTCTTTGTAAGTTCCTTATAATTTTTCATATTTTTGGCACTAAAAATATGCTTTTACTTCACTACATGCTTTGCTATACATCTCACCTTTTGTCAGAGCTTCCTGTCTAGAAACCCATTTCGGGATGTTATTGTCTATCTTTTTAAATAAGATATCTGAGTTCCCTTGAGGAAGAAGTAGTGACTCAGACTGAATCTGTATTTGTTAGGTTTTTTTTTGTTTTTTTGAGGCAGAGTCACGCTCTGTCACCCAGGCTGGAGTGCAGTGGCGTGATATCGGCTCACAGCAACCTTCGCCTTCCAGGTTCAAGTGATTCTCCTGCCTCAACCTCTTAAATAGCTGGGATTACAGGTGCAAGCCACAATGCCACGCTAATTTTTTTTTTTTTTTTTGTATTTTTAGTAGAGATGGGGTTTTGCCATGTTGGCCAGGCTGGTCTCGAACTCCTGGCCTAAAGTGACCCGCCCACCTCAGCCTCCCAAAGTGCTGGGATTATAGGCGTGAGCCACTGCGCCTGGCCTAGTTGGCGTTTTTAATAGCAAAAATACCGTTTTGCTTTGTTTTCTCTTGAACAAGGAAAGGTTTTAACTTGCTTAATTAACAAAGGCAAGAGCCATTGATTTTGAAATGGCATTAGGAAAAGGACAGATTTCTTCTCAGGTGTTTCCTCTTTAATTTTTAAATTTGATCTGTGTCTAAAAGTAGATAATATGCCGGGCTTCTAGGTAAAGTTCTCTATTTGTATATCCTCCATATTCCAGAAGATAATGTTACAATTATTTAACTGAAACAATAAAGCCCTTGGCAAGACTTTTTCTGTAAAGTGGGACAGAATTAATTTTTATTTCTTCTACATCACATAAGGATACATGGCTGATGAAATAGTTCGGGTTTGTATAAAAATCATCTAACTGTACCTAGTGAAGTCTTCTAAATAGGACAACTCAGTGATCCCTGAATTTTAGGAAACAGTTACACTGTTAAAATCTAAATCTTAGCTTAAGAAATTGATTGCACAATGGAACTTTATAACTATTGTTGAAACCTTTTAGCCACTGTCATGTGGCCATTCCACTGGTATGATTTCTTCTTTCCATAGCACTTAACGTTCTAACTTGTAATATAATTTTCCCAATAATTATGTTTATAGTTTATTTTCTCATTTTCCACATTTGGCTCCATGATGGCAGAGCTTTAAAATCTGTTTTAGTTTACTGAAATAAATCATACAATGCCAGTGGCTAGAACAGTGTCCACTGTTTAATAGGCACTCAATAAATTATCCTTGAATGAATGAATGAGAAAAAGAAAGCAAGTAAACTAATAGCTTTTCAAGCAAATTAGAAAAGCAGAATGTCCTTGTGTAAGTATATTCTAGCGAAAGACAGAATGCAAAGAGTGAAGGATAACTTCAAAATAAATGGGTAATGTTTTCTATTTACATTTCTGTTTTCTAAGATTTTTAAAAACTATTTAATTGAACACAAGTGTATATTTCAGATAACATCTCATTTATTTTTATTTTGCCAATTTGCAACGTTTGACAATTCAAATAATACTGAGCAACAATTTACTTTTGTGCTATATTGATACTTTTAGTTGCATGTCCCAATCCATGCAATGCCAGTCTTTTTTTTTTTTTTTTTTTTAATTTTCTTGAGACGGACTCTTGCTCTGTCGCCCAGACTGGAGGGCAGTGGTACGATCTCGGCTCACTGCAACCTCCGCCTCCTGGGTTCAAGAGATTCTCCTGCCTCAGCCTCTGAAGTAGCTGGGATTACAGATGCCCACCACCACACCCGGCTAATTTTTGTATTTTTAGTAGAGACAGGGTTTCACCATGTTGGCCAGGCTGGTCTCGAACTCCTGACCTCAAGTGATCCACCCGCCTTGGCCTCCCAAAGTGCTGGGATTACAGGCGTGAGCCACCGCGCGCTGCCAATGCCAGCCATCTTACTTGCTGGCAAAGCCATGGATTAATCTAAGGTTCTCCTTGACGGTGATTAGTTTAGGGATGGATGGGCATGTGGCACAATCCTGGACAACAAAATGTGAAGGAATCAATCTGCCCAGGAGCTGCTGGAAAAGCTTTTCTCCCTAATTGAAAAAAAAAAAAAAAAAAAGCTTCATAGAGACAACACACTCTCCTTTGTTAGACGTCCCCATATTTGAATGTGATGCCTGGAACAACTACAGCCATTGTGCAACCAAGAGCCAACATGCCAAGGATGGCAGAACAGAAATATCTGGAATATCCTGGGTCCTTAATAATATTACTAAGCTACTGAATTAACCAACCCTGTAACTGCCTTACCTCTACACTTCTTGTGATGTAAGAGAGTAAAACCATATTCTTAAGCTAATTTTAGTTATGTTTTATGTCACTAGGCAGCTAAAGGCATCCTAATACATTATACAAAAGAATAAACATCAAAATATGCTAGTGCGTTCAAAAGCAGAGTTAAATCAATTATTTTCAGGTACTTACAGAAAAACTTGAGCAATAATATCTACATACACAAGCACTTATAGTAATAATTGAAAATTAATTTGGCCTATTCATTAAAGACTGTTACCTAAAGAGTTACCTAAAACATATTTTGCCTAAATAATGCTCACATGAAACAAGTCTATTTATTTGAATATATTCTATTCTAAAACTTTTAATATAGTATGAAATAACAACCATATAATTAGGATGTATTAAAAAATGCTTCTGGCCAGGCATGGTGGCTCATGCCTGTAATTCCAACACTTTGGGAGGCTGAGGCAGGAAGACTGCTTGAGGCCAGGAGTTCAAGACCAGCCTGGGCAACATAGCACGATCCTGTCTCTAAAAAAGAAAAAAAAAAAAGAAGAAGAAGAAGATTAGCCGAGCATGGTGGTGTGCACCTGTAGTCCTAGCTACTCAAGAGGCTGAGGTGGAAGGATAGCTTGAGCCCAGGGGTCTGAGGCTACAGTGAGCTATGACTGCATCACTGTACTCCAGCCTGGGCAACAGAAGGAGACTGTTACCTAAAAAAGGCTTCATCTTAAATTTTTATTTACAAATCTTATATTTTAAACAAAGGAGCAAATACTTTCACAAATAATATCTCGTAGATGTCATTTGATGAAGGAGGATTGCTCACAACACTAAAAATAATTAACATTCAAAATAAAGTTTCAAGTTTTTGGGGAACACCAACCCATATCTCCCATGTAGAGGTTATATTGTTTAATACAGTTATATTTGCGATTTCATCCATTTTACATAATCATCTGTTTGTTTGTTTGTTTTAGAGATGAAGTCTTGCTCTGTCGCCTGGGCTGGAGTCCAGTGGCACGATCTTGGCTCACTGCAACTTCCACCTCCCGGGTTCAAGTGATTCTCCTGCCTCAGCCTCCCAAGTAGCTGGGATTATAGGCGCCCGGCACTATGCCCACCTAATTTTTTTTTTTTTTTGTATTTTTAATAGAGACGGGGTTTCACCATGTTGGCCAGGCTGGTCTCGAACTCCTGACCTCATGATTCACCCGCCTTGGCCTCCCAAAGTGCTGGGATTACAGGCGTGAGCCACCGCACCTAGCCTGTTTTGTTAATTACTGCTGTTTTATATGTCCCCAATGTATATGAGACTTTAGTTTTTTATTACTAGACCAAAGACAATTGAGCACGAACAAATAATACACTATTCTAAACTATAGTGTCTCCAGTATAAAGTTTGGCTCTTTTGTGCCTGATTAATAAATTTGAAAAAATAAAATAAAATGACTTCAACTACACTGTCATACTGAGTAAGCCAGTAGTTTGAGCACAAAATATATAAGATCCCTGAAGAATAATAGAGCATCTTCCATTTCAAAATGTCAAGATTTGAATGGATGATTAGCTTTTCAGGAATACTATGTATTATCTGGTTTGCCCAATACCCCATGAACAATGTCAGGAAATTCTGAATATTCCAAAACCGTATGTTTGCAGAAACAGAAATTAAAATGGATATGAGCAAAAATAGTAGCTGCCTCATTATTAAGATTATAACATGGCCGGGCGCAGTGGCTCACGCCTGTATTCCCAGCACTTTGGGAGGCTGAGGTGGGTGGATTACGAGGTCCAGAGTTCAAGACCAGCCTGACCAACATGGTGAAACCCCATCTCTACTAAAAATACAAAAATTAGCCAGGCGTGGTGGCAGGTGCCTGTAATCCCAGCTACTTGGGAGGCTGAGGCAGGAGAATCGCTTGAGCCTGGGAGGTGGAGGTTGCAGTGAGCCGAGACCTGCCACTTCACTACAGCCTGGGCAACAGAGCGAGACTCTGTATCATAAAAAAAAAAAAAAAAAATAGAAGATTATCCATGTTTCAGATCTTTAAAAAGCAGTTTAGGAGACTGTATTCCATGACAATGAAATTTGATTCAAGAAGAGGATGACAGAAACAAAGGAAAAAAATACACACATGCACACACATACACATATATAGGACACTTACTCTCATTTTAAATCGTAACATTGCTTTTGTTAAGAATTTTTGTGATTAGATTACAAATCATTATATTATTAACAATTTGCAATGATTAAAAAAGAACACCCTAGTTTAGGTAAGTAATGGTTCTTAAATCAAAGTGCACAGCAGAGAACAACAGCAAAGTGCTTAAGAAACACTAGTGTGAATAGCCTAACTGGACAGTCACCAATTACTGATTTAAGGCCCCTTGACACAGGGAAGTTTAATGAGGGTATTATGTAGAAAACAAAAAGAGAAATCAAGATTCTACTGATCCCTTTACAGATGGCTTACAGTAGTCATGATTGTTAGCATGGTGCCAAAGACCAGGTGTTTGTAAAAGGGCATCATGAAGTGAGCCAATTAACATGTTTAATCACAACTGAAGACATAACCAACGGCACTATACACTGAATGTGGATGGACATATCCATATAAGCATGATCCACTAGCCTTTTTACAAGAAAATATAAATTTAAAACTTAAATTTTCAGAAGTCTTTTTATTATTATTTTAAGAAAAACAAATTCACAATCTAAATACATATGTACATGCATAGGAAAATGCCTGGAAGGATATGTGCCGAGGTATTAATATTAATTAACTCTGGATAGTGGAATTGCAGTCGACAGTTTTTTTTCTTTTTGGTATTTATATTTTCTAATTTTTCTACAATTTACATGCATGATTGGTAATTAAAAAATTTTACAAGCCATATAAACTGGGATGTTTCAAAGCTATAGAAAAAAGTAGTAACTGTAACAATACAGTGATCGAATTAACATTTGAAATTATTAAAATATTACATCAATATGATAGATATAATATTAACTTATCTAGTAGATTTTGCTTATTAATTTGGACTATTGCACATTGTTTTCCACTGATTTTTTATAATTTTTTTTAAAAAATCTTTTGCAGGTAATCCTGAAACAGGGTTTCTCAATCTCAACATTACTGACATTTTGGGCTGAATATTTATTTGTTGTGGGAGGCTCTCCTGTCCATTGTAGGATGGTTAACAGTGTTCCTGGTTTCAGCCACTTGATGCCAGTTGCAGATCCTACTTAGTTGTGATAAACAAAAATGTCTCTAGATCTTGCCAAATGTCCCTTGGGAGGCAAAATAGCTCTTGGGTGAGAACCACTGGCCTAAATTAACACCAGGCAAGTCAGACTTTAAGCAGTTGCTTTTGCCCTAGATAATCTGCATCAATTGTCCTATTGCTCAGGACAACTGTCAGTCATAAGAAGTAACTGAAGCTTGGTTACCGCTCATCTAAGCATATGGCAGATAACCTTTAGATCATCATAATTAGCCGGTAACTGCTTCTCTGGCAACAAAATAGCTGTTTTTCCACTTTGAACTCAGCATGGAAAACTAGGAGACAATGTAAATTTACCATTAAAATTAAACACCAAATGAGGTGGGGGAGAACAAAAAGGAAAGTGCTCCTTAAAACATGAAAGGCCATATAGTAGCAAAACAATGATCAGACCCAGTTCACATATCTCTGTGTCTTTGAAGCCTTCCTTAAATCAGACAGAAGAAATGCCTCACTGCTCTGTGCTTACAAGCTCTTTGTACATATGTATTATATTTTATTACCACTATTTGTTCTTTGACTGCCTTTCCCACTAGAATGTGAGCTCTGGAGAGCAAATATTTTGATTTTTTGTTTGATTCACTCATTGTTCTATTAATTCATTAAGCCATTCATACATATCCTTCGAGATCAGCACTGTGTTTGACCCACAGTAGGCTAATTATAGTATTAATCACTGAGGGTATGGAGATAAACATATTACAGGGTAAAATGTGCTAAGATGGAGGTATGAGAGCACAGAGAAGGGTAATCTACACCGAAATGGAAGTTAGGGAGGGCTTCTTAGAGGAAGTGACTTGAACAAGTTGGTAGGCAACTGGAAGGAGGGGGGAGAAGAAGAGGGGGCAGGCATACCAAAGGAGCTCAATGGGCACAATTCCGGGGAAGTCCTCCCTTCTACTGCCTTATTCAGGGGTGACGGCATCTTTTCTGACAGAAGATTAATTAGCAAATGGACAAACAAAACAGGATGAAGCAGAATGAAGAAAAATTCAGCCAGCTGAGAGGGTGCCACCAGTAGTATTAACCTCAGGGATCTTCATGCTCAGGTTGAAACAGGCATGCTCTGATCACAATCAATACCTCTGGCCAATCTCAAGACTTCTGGAAAAGGTCAGCTTGTATACCATATTGCTTATCTTACACTTTCCCACTTCCTGGTGTTTGGACATAATTCAATAATAACTTATTTATAGGGAACACTTCTGTGAAAAATTCTGCATGAGGCGTTGTTGCTGGAACTAAAGATATTACATTCTGTTTCCTGATTCTAGTTCTTATTAGACTTCAATAGGAAAAGGTGGCATTGAACTGATTTTGTTAATATTTTCATTGTGAATTATTATATTGTCAGATTTTTAAAGGGCAAAATTCAGCTTGTCATAAACAATTCTGTCAACTTTTATAAATATTTTTAGAAAAAACTGTTTTTTTAGTTTTATAATATTAATCTAAAATGCATACATATTTAAAAACCATCCATACTAGTAGGTATTTTTTTTTATCATGTTAGGGAGTTTGAGTTTTCCTTAAACCATGTCTTCCCTTATTACATATTCCTTTAGTTCCCTATGATATGATATTTAGCTTTTCTATACAAGGAAAAATCATATAAGAAAAATAGGACATCCACTTCTGGCCCAAAGTAAACAGTCAAAGAGAATACAACATTTGATAGGTGACATCTCTTTCTAAAGAAGAATTCAATGATATATGTAAAATACAGTAAAGTCTGCTCTCTGGCACAGCTGGGGAATGAGGTATTCCGGTCAAATATTCTGCTTAATAGAGCTACCATATATTTTCCATGGATTGCCTATTTTCAAAGAGTTGCAACAGATCAAAATAAACCTAAGGCTATATACCCAGGGTGGTCCCAGCTGAGCTCAAAGGGAATTATCTGGGTGTATATGATTAACTAGAGAGAGTTGGTGGGCCCTTAGGGCTCTATTTGCATGAAACGATTTATGCTGGCATTTTATTTATTCCCAGCTCCTAGGAAAAGGAAGATACATGCCTAGGCACTTGAACAAAAGGGGGGAAGGAGGGCAATGGAGGGGCTTAAGATTTTAGGATTCCCTTCAGGTCTCTAGGAGTTGAAACAGTTTTTAGTCTCCAAGGAGAAAGGGATCAGAAGAGATGCAAAATGAACTGTTTTTATGAAGTGTCCTGTGAAACATGGCTACTTCTGCACTGAACATAATACCACAATGGTACTTCAAGATTGATGACAAAATTGGAGCAGTAGGAAACTGTACCCTTGGCCCACACATAGGCATTTTCATTAAAGGCAACCCCAAGCAGTTTTGCCTGCAAAAAGCATTTAGCAGAATGGAGCTGAAGCTACAGCAAGACAGGACAGGCAGGGGCTTTGTCTGTTTTGTTCATTGCTATATTTTCATCACTCTAGAATATAGGCACTCAGTTGCTGATTGGTGAGCAAATTTCAACTGGTGACTACAGATGACGTTTTCAGCACCCATGAAATGACTCCAGGTGTACTTTTAGGGGTAAAGACTTTGTAAAGAGCTTGAGTCCTGCCAGTGGGGGAAAAGAGGAGATAACTGGGATATTTGGATTACTGTTACTAAGGACACCCCCTCTGAATTCATAAATGAAGAGACCTGGAGACATCTAGTTTACAAAAAAAACTATATCATTAAAGAAGCACATCACGGTCTTGCAGCTTCTTAAGGTTGTTTTCAGAATATTACCATTTTACTGGCAAAGCAAAGAGGCACCAACTTATGAGGCATCTAATAGAAATTTCTGGATGATGAAATTCTAGATATCAGAATTTACGTTACTGATTAAGACACTACTTTGTTAAACAATATATTTGGTTTCTCACATAAGCCTACCATTTTTATAATACTGAAGTTTTTTTTTTTTTTTAAATGTCAAGTGCTTGGTTTAAAAATGTGTCAAAACAACTTAAGTCATTTTGGATCAGGGATTATATACACAATCCTTTCATGTAAAAATTCACCCTCATTTCTTTAAAGGTAAATTACCATTAATAAATGAATCAAATTTTCTGTATATTATCAATTTAGTCTTTCAAGTCTAACTAAATGCAGATATACTCATTGACTTTCCAATTATAGTTTAGATTTAGACATGACTGAGGCCTTGTAAAAGGGAAGATAGCTTAAGAGAGATGAGAGATTTTCAAAATTAATTATCTCCATAAGCCAACATGGCTACACAGGGAGCTCTCAGACAAGTTTAGGTTTTTAAAGAACAATTACTTAATATAGAAGGAAGAACATCCCTGAGAATTAACATAAGAGTGAACTCAGTGGTTATAACTCTCCATGTCACACCAGCTATGGGAGCAATAAAGGCATAATGACAATCATACTTTGGCCTTTCAGCCTTTTTTGAGTTTTCATATGGTGCTTCCAAAGTTTCTCTTTGTTCTGAGAGACACAGTTCCTCTTAGGAACTTGCTATTATCTTGTTCTACTGCTTCTACTTTCCAGAAGTAACATTTCCCAATTTGGGAGAAGAGTTCAATCTAAGTGACTGCGGCCCATTCAGAGCCAACCATAGATGGTCTGGCCTTTAAAGTAACCATAGCTCTTTTGATTTTGTAAACCATTTTAGTTTAAAAAGCTCAGATTTGGTCGGGTGCAGTGGCCCACGCCTATAATCCTAGCACTTTGGGAGGCCGAGGCAGGTGGATCACCTGAGGTCAGGAGTTTGAGACCAGCCTGGCCAACATGGCGAAACCCCGTCTCCTACTAAAAATACAAAAATTAGCCAGGCGTGGTGGTGGGTGCCTGTAATCCCAGCTACTGAGGAGGCTGAGGCAGGAGAATCACTTGAACCCAGGGGGTGGAGGTTGCAGTGAGCTGAGATCAAGCCACTGCACTCCAGCATGGACGACAGAGCAAGACTCCGTCTCAAAAAAAAGCTCAGATTTATCCTGAGGCCACAGGGAAGTTATGAAAGAATCTTAAGTCAGGAAACTAAGGTTATCTTGTTTGGTTTCTTTTGTTTTTAATTTTATTCTGACTAAAACGGGGTGAATGGATTAGGAAATGGAAATGGGTAAGAGAAGAAGACACAGATACCAGTCAGGAGGTCATTATTATAGTCCGGACGAGAGATGGTTGAAGCCAGGAACTCAAATAGTGTCAGTGGGCTTGGAGAGAAATGGATGGATTCAAAAGTTATCTAGGGTCAGGCAAAGTGGCTCATGCATGTAATTCCAGCATTTTGGGAGGTTGAGGCAGGAGGATTGCTTGAGGCCAGGAAAACAAGATAAGCCTGGGCAACATAGCGAGATCTCATCTCTATTAAAAATTAGAAATTTAGCCAGGCATGGTGATGCATGCCTGTAGTCCTAGTTACTCAGGAGGCTGAGGTGGGAGGATCACTTGAGCCCAGGAGTTTGAGGATACAGTGAGCTATGATCACACCACTGCACTCCAGCCTGGGAAACAGAGCAACCGGGTCTCAATCAATCAGTCAATCTGGGAAGTAGAAGCAGCAAGCCTGAATAATGGCATAAAACGCTATGATTACTTGATATCATTTAGCATCTTAACACTTAGTTATTTTAATGCTCATCTAGGAGCTGTTCCAAAGTTTATCAAATGAACAGTAGCACATACTGATTTTGTTGAGGGGAAATTGGCTGGCATGATTAAAAGCAACGGTAACATTTTCAAGTTATGTCAATGAATCTAATAATTCTGCAAAGCCTTATTCCTATATTTGGTATATGAGGTACAGAATGAGGACACACACACAACAAATATTTATTGAGTGCCTGGGTAACATATTGTTCTTTTAAAAAGCAAAACAAAATCACACAGAAGCACCAGGAAACTGACAGATTTAAAACAGAAAAGAAGTATTTTCTATAATTTATTTGGAGCTGTGAAAGTTATAGAAGTATAATACTTGCCGTGAACACTTTCCCAACAGCTGAAATTAATTTTTATGCCTAAGCAAGATACTGCATGGTGGTGAAACATATACGGTTCACCGATTTTGAATATTCTATTCAAAATATCTCAAAAGAAAAAAAAGACTATTTGTGCAGTCAACTATTTGAACTAAAAGAATGACTGAAGCATAGAAAGGAGAATAAGCAAAAAAGATGTTTAGACATTGCATAAATATGGAATTTGATTTATTTGTATACACTTATGAAGTACAAGTGCAATCTTGTTACATGCATGGATTGCACAGTCGTCAAGTCAGAGCTTTTAGGTATCCATCACCCGAATAACATACATCATACCCATTAAGTAATTTTTCTCATTATCCACACCCCTCCTACCACAAAACCCTCCTGAGTCTCCATTGTGTATCATGCAATTTGATTTTCTTCCACAAAATATGCAACTTAAATTTAGGGGCTATTAATTTTGTCTATATTGTATGCTGTTCTTTTTTTTTTTTTTTTTTTTTTTTTTGGAGACAGATTCTCGCTCTGTCCCCCAGACTGGAGTACAGTGGCGTGATCTTGGCTCACTGCAAGCTCCGCCTCCTGGGTTCACACCATTCTCCTGCCTCAGCCTCCCAAGTAGCTGGGACTACAGGCACCTGCCACCATGCCCGGCTAATTTTTTTGTATTTTTAGTAGAGACGGGGTTTCACCGTGTTAGCCAGGATGGTCTCGATCTCCTGACCTCGTGATCTGCCCACCTCGGCCTCCCAAAGTGCTGGGATTACCGGCTTGAGCCACTGAGCCTGGCCTGTATGCTGTTCTTTAAACTCATGAAATCTCTGAGAAACTAACCAGAAAGGGTCTCAATTCTGAATTTAGAAATGTTTCTAATTATATATACCTTGATACCAATATATTGTACATTCATCTGGAATACCTTTGATATCCTCATTAGCTGAGTAATATAGAATAGGAATATTAACTAATAGAAGTATTCCAAAGACATTATCCAATTCTGCTTTCATTCATTTGAATTGTTTACTTTCAAAAAGATCTTAATCCATAATGTCAAATTCTTTTATTTGTATTTGCCCCATCTTTTAGAGGATATCTCTATCGGAGGAAGATTTTTTGGTATGTGCATTTTGTTTATGCTACATATGCCAAATAGATCTCCCAAGATGAAACTCTGAGCTCATTTGGAAGTAATTTTTGGTAGCACATGAATCAGAACTCTTATTTTCTTCTCAGCACTACTGGTATTTTATTGCTTCCATCTATAGTCCAATATGCTTTTAGTGCTAAGAACCCTGAGGCCAAACACACAAAGCACTAAGAAAATGGGAACTTCTGGCGATTACAATTTTTGCCAATCTTTCAGGGTTCTTCCCTCCCCTGGGAGAGTGAAATCACTTCAAGTTCACTATGAAACAGGAACATGGTGAGCACAAAGGATTGACTGAAGTTGGTGATGTTGATTTAGGAGTCTTCGACTTAAAGGTCAGGTATAAAAACCTCAAACCTGCTTGTCAAACGCCTATGGATTTTTCAAGACTCTGCCCTAATGTCACTTTTTTTTGTTTTGTTTTTGTTTTTTTTGAGACGGAGTCTCTCTCTGTCGCCCAGGCTGGAGTACAGTGGCGTGATCTTGGCTCACTGCAAGCTCCGCCTCCCAGGTTCACGCTATTCTCCTGCCTCAGCCTCCCGAGTAGCTGGGACTACAGGCGCCCGCCACCGCGCCTGGCTAATTTTTTGTATTTTTAGTAGAGACGGGGTTTCACCGTGGTCTCGATCTCTGGACCTTGTGATCCACCTGCCTCGGCCTCCCAAAGTGCTGGGATTACAGGCGTAAGCCACCGCGCCCGGCCCTAATGTCACTTTTTCTATGAAGGCCTCTCTGGCCAACACAGGCAGAGTTAGGCAGTTCCTCCTTTATGTTATTATCGCACCTTAACATATTTCTATGGCAGCACTTATCAAATTATATTGCATTTGTTTGTCTGTCCCCACTCATGGATAGAGAGAAACCATTCTCTTCCTTTTATCTGTGACCCAGAGCATTACCAAAATCAAGTTGGTTTTCAGTAATTAATGGAAAGGATAGTCAGAGAATGGCTAATAATATCCTACATCTGTATAGCATAGGTTTCAAGGTCTTTTCAGATAGTAGTGAGGAAGACATGGCTTAAATTATTTTCCGTCTTTTATAGACAAGGAAACAAATGCCCAGAGAGGTTATATGTCCCACCCACGTTCAAAACAGTTAATACGTTGTACACCTAATTCTCATGGCAGCAAGTTGATAAAGATTTGTAGATAGAAGTGGTAGCAGTACTGTTGTATAAGGCAAAGATAGCAATGGCTGGTCAGGAGTGCATTAGGTAAGTGTTTCAGATTGGTTGACACATTTAGGATCTGATTACTTGTTTTGAAAGTTAATCTTAACAGGTTCTCAAGAAATTAACTTAAATGGACATGAAACTGGACATAAGAATATCAAATTATTTACATTCAGTGACAATATATGAAAAATTCTTACTCTGTACTCAAGCTACATGTGCAGTGAAGTCAGCAGAAAGACATAAAACATATCCTACATATGTATGTAATATATATGACTCTGCCATCTCTGAAATTCCAACTGTGACTCAGACTACTAACAGGGAAAAGAATTCTTAGAGATCAATCCTTTAACTCTTTCATTTTACAAAAGACAGACAGAAATGGATAGCTAGAAAGGACAAATGACTTACTCAAAGTCACACAGCTTTTTAGTGGCAGTACCAGGACACAAAATCAGGTCTCGTTAACAATAATATTCTTACATTTTTAAAAAACAAGTTATGATTGAAAAGTGATACAAGTAGAGTTCTTAGCCTTCTAGGCATATGGCTAATATGAGTACACACAGGCTGTAACACTGGAATTATTAGAAGAATGCTGCAACATGGGGGGGCAAGTACACCATCTACTACTCTGTGTCCGTGTATTGGGGAGGTAAGGGAACATATAATAAGACAGACAGTGTTTTAGGATCTAAATGGAGATCAACAATATTAATCATATTTATTCTCATATATTTTACATATATATTCTTTTATTTATTTATTTATTTTGGAACAGAGAGTCTCACTCTCTCCAGCGGCTCACTGCAACCTTCGCCTCCCAGATTCAAGCGATTCTCCTGCCTCAGCCTCCCAAGTAGCTGGGATTACAGGCACCCGCCACCACGACTGGCTAATTTTTGTATTATTAGTAGAGACAGGGTTTCACCATGTTGGCCAGGCTGGTCTCAAACTCCTGACCTCAGGTGATCCACCCGCCTCGGCCTCCCAAAGTGCTGGGATTACAGGTGTGAGCCACCGCGCCTAGCCACATACATATTCTTATATATCCATTCACCCACAGACATTGTTACAAAAAAAATTATTGGATTTATCATTTCAGTGTGTCAACTAAAGTATATTTTCTGGTCCTCATTCCTTTTTAATGTTCATTGTTTTGTCCTTTTTGAAAATAATCCAAGTAGATATAACCTGTGCGCTTATGTGTTCATAGCATATAATCAGCTTTTAAGTTTTGAAAATGATTTGACCACTTTCTCTTAGCTCTCTTCTCATTGCCAGTAGAACACATTCTACTAGTTATGGGTTAGCTAAAAAGTATGTGTCTCTATGAAGGGTCAAAGACAAAAATCAACTAATATTTTCAGCAAAAAAGAAGACATATGATCATACTTCTGGAAGTTTGTGGATTAACTTCTGTGACTAAAGCTGCTTGTTTAACTGTTCGGGTATGCTCTGGGTTATAGGCCCTGGGTTAGGAGATGAAAGCAATTTGATTTCCACAAGCATATTCATATCTCACAGATGAAGTCACACCAAAATCAAATGATTTCACAGGGCAACAGCATTGACAAAGAAAGTACTGCTTTGGGAATACAAAGAAAGTACTGCTTTGGGAATACCTCACACTGGAATGAATTTGTTTGCTAACTGATCTTCCTGTTGGGGATTATTGCTAGAGGTCCTCACGCCTGTAATCCCAACACTTTGGTAGGCTGAGGTAGGTGGGTCACTTGAGGTCAGGAGTTCGAGACCAGCCTGGCCAACATGGTGAAACCCCATCTCTACTAAAAATACAAAAATTAGCTGGGCGTGGTGGCATGTGCCTGTAATCCCAGCTACTCGGGAGGCTGAGGCAGGAGAATCACTTGAACCTGGGAGGCGGAGGTTGCAGTGAGCCGAGATCGCACCATTGCACTCCAGCCTGGGCAACAGAGCAAGATTCCATATCAAAAAAAAATTAAAAAAAAAAAATATATATATACACACACATATATAAATACACATATATATACACACATATATATACACATATATATATACACACACATATATATACACACACACACCTTTACCTGTTTGATATCAACTATTATGCATATCTTTCTGTTACTATTGCAATCAGAGTCTGTGCTCTTCCTGCTACTCCTTTGTTAGATGCAGAGGACGTGTATTTCCATAGCATTTATATAGCAAAGCCTTTGATTCCTTTTAGCATCATAACTTGTACCCTAATTGCCACCCCCAATTAATGCTAATATTTACTGTGATCCTCAAGAGTTCCAGTTTAAAACAAGAGCCCACATTGTGAAAGAAACTTTAGGTATTCAATGTTATTTACACAGTCCAATTCAAAATCAGTTTCTCATTTAGGCTGTGAAAGAAACTTATTTATAAATCACAGCATTTGAATTTATTATGTGAAAAGTTCTAGATATTAATGTTTACGCTATGTGAAATTATAATATTATGCTATATAAAAATTGGGGTTAAGTACCAATTCATTCATTTCCTATAAAATTTCAGTAAAACATTTCCCATGTATACCTAACATTGAAGATGATTCATTTAGGTCCACATTATGTTAAGCCAGCCATGACTTATAACTTAATTTTTATCCATGTCACAGGTATAAAATATCTGTCAATTCTTATTAAAAAAATGTCACATGAAATCAATATAGTCAATAGGAACATAAAATGACAATAGAAGGAAAACATTCAGAAATATAAGCAACAGGTCTTGCAATGCTTTAAGATGTATTACTTACCAAAAACAAAGTTCGGAAGTTGTTGAGATCACCAAAGAACTCTTCTATGCTCACTGTCTTTGAGTCAAAAATGAAGTATTCTCCAAGATTCTCATAGAGCTTCATCATGTTGTTGTGCATGGTGGAGAGTTTTTCATACTGTTCTCGGGCAGTCTTTGTAAAGCTGTAGCTTTTTGTTAAGGAACATGACTCAACAGTACCTTTTAAAGGCAATCAATCACTAGATGTTAAGATTAAATTAAATCATCACTTCTACAAATACATTAGTAATGCACAAATACTTGTGTATTAGTTTGTTAGGGCTGCCATGGTAAAATACCACAGATTAGGTGGCTTAAACAACAGAAACTGATTTTCTCACAATTCTGGAGGCTAGAAGTCTGAGATCAGGGTCTGGTGGGTTTAGTTTCTTCTGAGGTCTCTCCATAGTCGTTCCCCTGTCTGTATCCTAATCACTTCTTCTTACACTAGACATATTGGATTAGGGCGCACCCTAATCAGCTCATTTTAACTTAATTACTTCCTTAAAGTCCCTATGTTCAAATATAGTCACATTCTGAGGTACATGGTGGTTAGGACTTCAACATATGAATTTTGGGGAAGACACATTTTAGCCCAAAATAACTTGATAAGAGTCATTATATTGGTTAGTGAGACTTGAAGATCTTTAAATTAGGCAGAACTATTCAATATGTAACCACACGGAACATTTGTTAGAAAATGTTTGCTAAATGAAAGCATATAGGCATAAATACCAGAAAACAGCCTCATATATTTTTATGAGCAAGGTAGAAAACAGTGGCAAAAAACTTAAAGAAAAAACTATATATATATATATTTTCTCTCTTTTTAATATATATCTCTATATAAGTAGAGATAGAGGTTATAGTGAGGCCAGGTGCAGTGGCTCATGCCTGTAATCCCAGCACTTTGGGAGGCCAAGGCAAGCAGATTACAAGGTCAGGAGTTTGAGGCCAGCCTGGCCAACACAGTGAAACCCCGTCTCTACTAAAAGTACAAAAAAATTAGCCAGGCATGGTGACACGCGCCTGTACTCCCAGCTACTCGGGAAGCTGAGGCAGGAAAATCGCTTGAACTCGGGAGGTGGAGGCTGTGCTGAGCCAAGATCGCGCCACTGCACTCCAGCCTGGGCGACAGTGTGAGACTCTGTCTCAAAAAAAAAAAAAAAAAAAAAAGAGGTTATAGTGAATTCTGTATATGAGTGTTATATATGTGTGTGTGTATACATATATGCATAACCCACATGAGGAAAGGAAACAGAGAAGGAAGAAGGTGATGGGGTTCAAGACACACTTCCCCAAAATATGGCACCTTGGCATTTGAGAAATCAGCAAAAGCAGGAAGTTCTCTCTGATCTTCTAATCCTTTTCTCCTGAAGCAGGCAAGAAAATAATTCTCTTAACTGCCTCTGAAGTAGGTTATAAGACCCTCATTTCAGAGCTGCTCCTCCTATACCTGAAGGAAAAGAATGTCCTTATCTCTGGAGACATATGGACACAGAGAAGAATCTGAACAAATATGCCTTGCTAAGTTCCCCCAGCTCATTACCATTAGATCATACCCCCTTTGCCTGATTATATTTCCCCACTGTCCACTCTTCATCAAACCTAATCATAAAAATACACAAGTTTCCCTATTTCTTTTGGTCTTCATTTCTGAGGGCTCCTGTGTCACATAAAACTTATATTAAATAAATCCATAAGTTTTCCTCTTGTTAATCTGTCTTTTGTTTTAGAGGTCTCAGCTACAAACCCAGCAATGGGTGAGAAGAGAAACTACTTTTCCTCTATAAAGGAGAGGAAGTGGCCTGGCAAGAAAGGAGGAAGAGGGAGAAGGAGGGAAGGGGGGAGGGAGAAGAGAGGATGAAGGGGAGAGGGAGAGAGGGACGCAGAGGGAGAGGGAGGAGAAGGAGAGAGAGGTAAAGAAAATTTGCTGTAGCTCTAGAGAGAATTTTCTGTAGCTTTAGAACCTTAATCGCCCAAAGGGCTTGTTAAAACACAAATAGCTGTTTCCTGGGGCCCCAGATCAGGGGCCTAAGAATTATCATTTCCAACTAATTTCCAAGTGATGCTGATGTTGCTGGTCCAGGCCCACACTTTGAGTAGTATGTTCTAGAAAATTAAGTAGAAGCTATTATCTCCAGAAACTAATTTTACCAGTTTTAAAAAAATTTTGAAGGAATAAATGATCTTAACAACTACCATTACCAAATCATAAAATGAACCAAATATATAAATGTGTCCTACTAAAGATATCTCACTATATATAAATTTATACTTATAGAAATTATAATACATTTTTTCTGATTATAGAAGATATAAATGGCCCTTTTTTACAACTTAGAAATTAAAAACTTAAATCAACTAAAATTTCCCACTCAGAAACAAGTATTGTGAACATTTTGGAGCATTTCCTTCTGGTCTTTCTTCTATGGCTAGTAACTTTTGATTGTCATAGATAAGAATGTTTTAGAAAAAGGTAAGTGGACTAACCATAAAGAAAAAAGGAAACAAAATCAACAGTTTAAATTAGAGTTAAATCCATTAAAAATTAATAATGATCACAGAAGTAAAATTTCTCTAGATGCAAAAGTAATAGACTTGGAATTGTATAGAAAAATAATGGTGCAGTCTGGGGCATACTATTTTAAGATCTACTATAGAGTATTAATATTTTGTGGTGTTATTATTTTATCAAGTACTGATAATTGTGCCTTGAAAAACTTGACTTTATAAGATTTTCTGAATTCTTCACTGTGTTTTATTATAACCTGGGGCCAAATTTATTTTCCATGGGAACACAGCTCTAGTTCTATAATGGAAGTCAATGGGGAAATCAGACCATTTCTGGAAAGTTACTTTGCAGCTGACACTTATGGAATACACCATGATTTTAAAAGTGAGATGCCCACTTCCTATGTTCTTTTTTTATGCTACGTAAGTATTAGCATTCACATTAACAACACAACAGCCTCTTTCATGCTGACAAGCCACATTAAATCTTTCAGTCCTCAAGCCCATTTTTGTGTCAATAGACCCGAAAAAACAAACACATTTCTGACAGACTCTACTTTCCTTTTTAGCAATGGAAGGGTACACGTAATGCTTCATATAAAAACATTCTGATTTTTACCTTTGAGACTGTCATCATATATATATTGGTTTTTAAGAAAATGTTTATCATCATATTTAAGCATAGCAGAAAGAAGATTCTTCATTTTTTAGCAAAGAATGAAAGTGACATTTCTGTTTTCTAGCCTCTCTTCCCTAAATAAAACAGATTCATTCCAGGGACTCCCTAGGCAGAAGCACTTTGCAAAGGTCACTTACTTGTAATCTATTTGCAATGCAAATTACTAAACTGTTTGCATATTGCAGAAAGCTCAACATCTGTATAACACAGACAAAAAGCCAAAGATAACAAAAAAGGGAAAATTTGTATGTTCCCCATTTATCATAACACAATTTTTCACCAGCTAAAACATGTCCATGTAGTGATACCGAATTTCATAAATTTGTTCTTATAGAACAAAAACTGATTTCAGAAATTGTCTCGTACCCAAGTGAGGAAACCTGAAAAATTCTGAGAATGGTTTATCTTGAAAATAACAAATGGAAAGCAGCCCAATCTCTAAATCCTTCACTTATCTTCAAAGAGATTACTTTGTAAAAGGGATAGATGGCTGGCGAGTCAGCACTGAAATTTTTCACAATTGCAACCATGTCACCAAATCCTATATGGGACTGCAGGTAAGAAAAGAAGTGGACAACATCACTCCATATCATCCCTGTATTTAATGTGGGAATTTTAAAAACTTATTATTTATTTTAAATTATCTATATTATTTTTTAGAGACAGGATCTTGCTCTGTTACTCAGGCTGGAGTGCAGTGGCACAATCATAGCTCACTGCAGCCTCGAACTCCCAGGCTCAAGCCATCCTCCCGTCTTAGCCTTTCAAGTAGCTGGGACTACAGATGTATGCCACCACACCTGGCTTCATGTGGGAAATTTTTATTTTGTTTTTTAAGCCACTAAATACAAGATACTGGGGTGGTATCATGCTAAGCATTGTGCTCGATAGAATGATCATTAAAGCCTTAATCTCTACCCTGAAGAAGTTTATAATCTAATAGTACAAATAATTCTACCACCATCGATTTGCATGTGTATAAGACTTTATCACTTATTATATACCTTTCCTTCCATTATATCCCATATTCTTTATAACAACCTTTTCAAAAAGGCAGAGCAATATTACCATTCAAATTTTAGAGTTGCGGGAGCTAGATAAAAGGCAGTCATCCATTTAGGGTTAGAATGTAGACACTGTAATAGTCCATGGCATGATATCTAGTTCTTTTCATATAGAAGTGTATTGTTTACAATAACAGTGACCTTCATGTGGCAAAATCCAATATTAACTCCTTTATTTTTCTTTTTAGGTCTCAGCAGCATATGACACATTTAGCTACTTCTCTTAATTTCTGTGACACAGAAATGAAAAGTTTTCTTTCTCACTTCCTCTCCTCTGGTAATAATTTCTTTTTTTTTTTTTTGCTTTGCTTTCTTTTGTTTTGTTTTTTTGAGACAGAGTCTCACTCTGTCACCCAGGCTGGAGTGTAGTGGCATGATCTCAGCTCACTGCAACCTCCGCCTCCCGGGTTCAAGCGATTCTCCCGCCTCAGCCTCCCAAGTAGCTGAGATTACAGGCGCATGCCACCATGCCCAGCTAATTTTTGTATTTTTAGTAGAGATGGGGTTTCACCATGTTGGCCAGGCTGGTCTTGAACTCCTGACCTCAGGTGATCCACCCGCCTGGGCCACCCAACGTGCTGGGATTACAGGCGTGAGCCACCATGCCTGGATTCCTCTGGCAACTTCTATAAAATGTTAGAGTAGAGGGCTTGGTCCTGAGCCCTCTATCTACATTCTCTGTCTAGTTGATTTCAGCAATTCACATAGCTTTAAATATCATCTATATTGATGACGCCCAAATTTATATCTCTCCTATCCCAATCTCTCCCCTGAGACACACACTTTCATAATCAACTGTCTACATATCATCTCTACTTGAATTTTTTAAAAAATGGTATCTGTTGATATTTCAAATGTAAATTCCTCTCTGAAAACCCTCTAATAACTTTCTACAACACTTGGAAGAAAACCCAAAGTCTTTCCCATGATTTACAAGGCTCTACATGATCTGTCCTCTACCCATCCCTGCAATGTAAGCTCATGCCATTCTCCCTTTAAAGTACTATGCCTGGCTACATCAACCTTCTTTCTGTTCCTTCAACATACCAAGGTCACAGACAACTCAGGGCCTTTGCACTTGTTCTCTCTGCCTAGACTGTTTCTTTCCCACCAAGCCATTCAGTCTCAGCTCAAATGCCACTTCCTCATAGAGGCTTTCCCCAACTATCCAATCAAAAATATCCATCCCCATCACTGTTACTCTGACCTATTTTATTTCATCTGAGAACTTAATCACTATCTGACATTATCTCTTTTGTCTATTTTTCTTATTTCTTATTTCAATCTGTTTATTGCCTACCTTTCCCTACTTAAAAATATGGTCCATGAAAGTAGACCTTCTCTGATCACTGACTCATCAACACCTAGACGTGCGCCTGGCACAGAGAAGAAATAGTAGCAGTAACAAAAGAAATGAAAATCAACAATAACGACAATGTAACTGTACCTAACCTTTTTAAAAAATAAATTGTGTGAGCCGCTGTGGAAGACTTCCCATGGACTAACTCATTTCATCTTCACAACAGCTTTCTGAGATAAAAAAATAATTGCATAAGGTCACACAGCTAGTATGTCACAAAAATGGAAATAAACTGAGTGTGCCTCCAGAACCCATGTTCTTAACCAGTAAGCTATACAGTTCTTAAGAAATATTTGTTGAAGGAGTAAAGGCTCATTCTAACACTGCATAGGATGACACCACTGAAGGCTGGGTCATGGGCTGACTTGAGTACTTAAAAACCTGAAATCCCTTTTATGAATCTTAAACCAATTTCACAGCAAAACTCATTTACTGAGAATATTTTTACAGTACTATTTCATTGTATTTGAGAACGCATTTTAATCCCCTCGTTTCATCAATCTGAAGATCTTAAATACATTTTAATAACAAGGTTGCCTTCAATCATATTTATTTTAAAGCTATATATGTAATAGTGAATATGTTTATCAGTAGAATGATGGTCAGCCTAAATTAAGTTTGTGTCTTTAGACCTGAATGTTGCTCTAGTAGATATTTTAGTAGATGTAATAGTTAATTTTATGTCAATTTGACTGAGTTAAAGGATGTCCAGATAGCTGGTGAAACATTGTCTCTGGGTGTGACTGTGAGGGTGTTTCTGGAAGAATTTGCATGTGAATCAGTAGACTGAGTAAAGAAGATCACCCTCCTCAATGAGGGTGGGAAATGATCCAATTTGTTGAGGGCCAAGATAAAACACCAAAGTGGAGAAGGGTGAATGCTCTCTCTCTCTTCTGGAGCGGAGCCGTCCATCATCTCTTGCCCTGGGACATTGACATTCCTGGTTTTTGGGCCAAGGGACTGGGACTGGGGCATAAACAATTGGCTCCCCTGGTTCTCAGGCCTGTGGATTTGTATTGGAACTATACCATCAGTTTTCCTGGTTTTTTAGCTTGCAGAAGCTTGGAGGTTAGATGACAAGATGTCTCAGCCTCCATAATTCTCTCTCTCTCTATATAGATGTATAAAATATTCTTATTTTATATAAAAAAGAAATATATATATATTCTTTTTCTCTGGAGAACCCTAATAGATAAAATTTAAAACTGGCCATTTTGTTTATCTCCTATATTAGAGAATAGAAATTAAGAATACAGTTTAAAGAAAATAAGTCTTTTTATTTTTTTCTAAGAGACAGAATCTTGTTATGTTGCCAAGGCTGGAGTGTGGTGGCTATTCACAGGTGCAATTCCACTACTGATCAGCATGAGAGTTTTTACCTACTTTGTTTCTGACCTGGGCTAGGTAACCCCTGCTTAAGCAACCTAGTGGTCCTCCGTTACTGAAAGGTCACCATGTTAATGTGGACCTTAGTGCAGATGCCCAATCAGCCTAGCGCATTATAGCCCAGAACTCCCGGGCTCAAGCAATCCTCTCATCTCAGTCTTCTGAGTAGCTGGGCCTACAGGCATCTACCACCATACCCAGTAGAAATAAGACTTAAATGTATGTAGTGGGATGTCTCACAAAAAAAAAAACAAAAAAAAAAACCAAAAAAAACTTACTATAAAATGCATTTTATGAAAGGCTAATTGCCAGGGCACAGTGGCTCACGCGTGAAATCCCAGCACTTTGGGAGGCCAAGGCAGGTGGATCACTTAAGGTCAGGAGTTCGAGACCAACCTGGATGTGGTGAAACCCCATCTTTTCTAAAAATACAAAAAACAGCAGGGTGCGGTGGAGGGTACCTGTAATCCCAGCTACTCGGGAGGCTAAGGCAGGAGAATGGCTTGAACTCGGGAGGCAGAGGTTGCAGTGAGCCGAGATGATGCCACTGCACTCCAGCCTGAGCGACAGAGCGAGGCTCCATCTCAAAAAAACAAACAAAAAAAAACAAACAAACAAAAAAAACAATGAAACAAAAAACCAGCAAGGCTATTTGGTGGCTTACAGGCAGTTTTGATTCTAGAAACAGAATGACATTTTCATGTCGTAGAGATACAAGGTATCTTTACAGCTACCTGTAGATTTCTATTTATAATATAAAGTGGGTATATCTTTAACAGGACCTTGTCTATGGAGAAGGAGGAGAAAGCTTGTTTCATCAGTAGAGATTTGATCTGGATTACTGTTACTCCTCACTTGGGGTTAAGACTGAATATAACTGAGACTTAAGAAAGTGTATTGTAGACCATTATGATTGGTGTGACTGGGCCAGGCAGCCTGCCCTTAGTTGTGTTTTGGCAGCACTGAGGGAGAAGCCTATGGCCATATTTAGGGTGACACGGGAAAGCTGGTTATGGACACACTATATAACTAATGCTAGAACCTCTCCTAACACAGTTCCCTGAGAAACTACTGAAGGCACTGGTACGATCAGCAGCCAAAGGGCATTTGCTCCTGAATACCCAGATTTCCTGGCATTTGGTGCCACAGGAGAGAGTGACAACAACTACAAAAACTTCAAAGAACAGGGCACTCTGGGGAGGATGATTAGACTATTCCAGGATCAAAATGTAGAGTGACCTCTTCCCATCTGTTTAAGCAACTTTGGAAGTCCTTGAAATATTTAAAGAGAAGAACTCTGGGAAAACAAT
Organism: Pan paniscus; assembly: GCF_029289425.2. NCBI lineage: Eukaryota > Metazoa > Chordata > Mammalia > Primates > Hominidae > Pan > Pan paniscus. Next base: position 96,960,135 of record NC_073272.2, on the reverse strand, counting down.
GGACCTTCCAAGATGAAGGTAATTCAGAGTAATTTATAACCTAAAATAAATATAACCTTATGGCGGTGAAGTGGGACATATCTAATACATATAAACTTGTCAAGTACGAGAGGAAAATAAGAAATTCAATGCAATTTTCCTTTTACTAGTCCCCTTTCAAATTCCTTGTTCTACAAAGACAAATATTTCTGATTTTTCAAGCATGAAGTTATTTAAGATAACTGTAAGCTAAAATCACATCATCTTCTCCCTAACAGAAGTGTTCTTTGTGGGGTTTATAAACTAAAATGTGTGCAGCATTTTAAAACACTGCAAGGTAAAATGCTAATGTTTTGAAAATGTTATTAATTTGAAATCAGTTTGGTCTCAGTCATGAATCTGGAAAGTTAATTTATAAAACATTTATCATAACTCCCACAAAGCATTTTTATTTCCTTTTTTTTTCTTTTGAGATAGAGTCTCACTCTATCGCCCATGCTGGAGGGCAGTGGCGTGATCTCGGCTCACTGCAACCTCTGCCTCACAGGTTCAAGTGATTCTCTTGTCTCAGCCTCCCATGTAGCCGGGATTACAGGTGGCCAGCACCATGCCCAGCTAATTTCTTTATTTTTAGTAGAGATGGGGTTTCATCATGTTAGTTAGGTTAGTCTCGAACTCCTTCCTGACCTCAAGTGATTTGCCCACCCAGGCCTCTCAGTGCTGGGATTACAGGAGTGAGCCACTGCACCCAGCCCACAAAGCATTTTTATCTAGGGAATCTCATCTAGGGAAGCAGTGATCAGAATTACTGGGGTATTTATGCACTATATAGAATTCTCTTAAAGCTTTTATCACCCATATTTTTGTGTGACTATATATGAATTTCTAGATTATATTCCTTAGTAATATACTAACAGTATGGACTTAAAATTCAACCTGAGATAGTTGTAATTCCTCCATAAGCTTATACCAAAATAGAAAGTAAGTTATTTCCTTTATACTTTAATGTACATTTATATTGGTTTTGACTATTTCAGGTAGCTGAAGGCAGGTGTTATACCCCCTTGCCCTCTAACTGATCCTATTGGTAAAGTAGGATCACTTCATCAATGCTATGTGTAGAAAACTGTTTATCATTTTACTTAATTTTGATGTAAGGAGTAATTGTTACCACAAAAAACATGTTCCATTAGAATTAGAATAAGCATTAGCAGAGCACTGGGAAATGAAGAGTTTATAGAGCTCATAGATACTTGAGTCAAATCAGTTGCTACAATTTTTCATCTTCATAGGTAGTACCTTACTTACTTATAATTTTCATTTTAAAAGCCTGAAATATTCAATATCATTACTGCTGGATTGTTGAAGAACATGGAAAAATCAACTTGAGATCCACTTAACCTTCACACAAGCTTTAGTTAACAACCTGGCATAATTACCCATTTAAATAAAAGGAAGTCACAAATATAAAATCTATTAAAATATAGACAGCATTTCCACTTTTCAAAACCTGTCCGAAAAGATTCCTCTTAATGCTAAAAACAAAACATGAATTTTTCCATTTAATTTGGATAATTTTTAGTTAGAAATTATTAACATTTCAAAGAAATGTACTTTAAAAATAATATTAAAATATGTGAAACTTACAAACCACACATTATGTGATGAATATGCATTGACAAGTATTTACAAATATGAAGCATTAACAAGGATAATATGGAATGCATGTATTAATTTTCATTTGGGTTCAACATAATACTTTAAAATAGTTCAAGATGTAGACTAAAAAATTCTGTTAAAAATCAGATTATAGGCCAGGTACGGTGGCTCACGCTTATAATCCCAGCACTTTGGGAGGCCGAGGCGGGCAGATTACCTGAGGTCAGGAGTTTGACACCAGCCTGACCAACATGGCAAAACCCCATTTCTACTAAAAATACAAAATTAGCCAGGCGTGGTGGCGCACACCTATCATCTCAGCTACTTCTGAGGCTGAGGCACGAGAATTGCTTGAACCCAGGAGATGGAGGTTGCAGTGAGCTGAGATTGCACCATTGCACTCCAGCCTGAGCAACGAGCGAAACTCAGTTTCAAAAAAAAAAATCAGATTATAAAACTGAGGCATGGCTATCATTACTGCCACCCATCAGAGCAGTTTGGGTGAGGACTCAGCCAGGACCAGGCCAGGACACAGGTGAGTAGCAACTATCCTGGTGGCAGCCCACTAGGACAGCCTCCCTGCAAACCTTCCAGAGGAGAATCAGTCACCTCACTTTTACACCTTTTCCGTTATTCTGACACCCAATGTGGGGTTACGTCCATGTATTAGTCTGTTCTCATGTTGGTATGAAGAAATACCTGAGACTGGGTAATTTACAAAGGAAAGAGGTTTAATTGACCCACAGTCTCACATGGCTGGGGAGTCCTCAGGAAACTTACAATCATGGTGGAAGGCACCTCTTCACAGGGTGGCAGGGGAGGGAATGAATGCCAGCAGGGGAAATGCCAGACAGTGATAAAACCATCAGATCTCATGAGAACTCACTATCATGAAAACAGCATGGAGGAAACTGTCCCCATGATCCAATCACTTCCCAATGGGTCCCTCCCATGACACGTGGAGATTATGGGGACTACAATTCAAGATGACATTTGGGTGGGGACACAGACAAACCATATCAGTCCATAATCCCTTCTGGGGATCAGAATCACCAGATTTGTACTATCCGAAGTATATCAAGTACCCCTGCTTCTCTTTTTTACCTCCTGCCCCATTGGAGTAGCCATTTTCTTAGTGCTCTCTCACTACCTAAAGAGTAGATCTTGTTAAAATAAAAAAAAAAAGAAAAGAAAAGAAAGAAAGAAAATCGAGGCATAGGACATTTAAATAATATAACAAAGATAGTATAGTCAGTGGTGAGTATTTTGAACCAAAGTCCTCAGTTTTTAACATAGAGGAGGTAATTATGCTACCAGAAAGATAAAAACATTCTGCAATGACCCCACTTTTCCATAAATGGTCTGAGTCAGCTAGGATTAAAAAAAAAATGCTTTTAAGTAAGCCTCCTGTTAAAGTTACAAATGTGGTAGTTATTAGAGAGATAAGAAGTACACTCAGCACTCTTAATTTTCTCTACCCACTTTCTTTATTCACTCTCTTGTCTTTTATGTGTCTGTCTTTTTATCCTTCCTTCGAAGACAGAGTTTAGCTTTGCATCCTTAGTCACCCAGCAGAGTGATTTCTTCACTCATTTATTCAAACATTTTGATTAAATGCCTACTATGTGCCAGGTATCTTCTAGGTGCTGATGACGGAGTAGTGAATATTCAGACAAGGTTACTGCTTTCCAAGGAGATGTCAGTTGAGTGGGGAAAATATACATTAAACAAATACAAAACACTTTTAAATTGCAATTTGAAAAGTGTGACTGCAGGCTGGGAGCTGTGGCTCACAACTGTAATCCCAGCACTTTGGGAGGCCGAGGCGGGCGGATCACGAGATCAGGAGATCGAGACCATCCTGGCTAACATGGTGAAACCCCATCTCTACTAAAAATACAAAAAATTAGCTGGGCGTGGTGGTGGGCGCCTGTAGTCCCAGCTATTTGGGAGGCTGAGGCAGGAGAACCGGCGTGAACCCGGGAGGCGGAGCTTACAGTGAGCAAAGATCGTGCCACTGCATTCCAGCCTGGGTGACAGAGCGAGACTCCGTCTCAAAAAAAAAAAAAAAAAGAAAAGCGTGACTGCAAAGCTTAAGTTGTTATAAGAATGTATATTTGGGAGACTTAATAGACTTGTGGGGGACAGGGGTAGGCCATGAGTCTGGAAATGCTTCTTGAAAGATGACGCACTAAAACTCAAACCTGGATGGTAAGAGCCAGAAGGAGTATTGTGGTAGTATGAGGGAAGGCTTGGAAGGATATTAAATATTCTAGGAACACAAAGAAGACGAAAAAGGCCTAGAATACTAGAGACTACGGAGTTAAGTGGGAGTGAGGAAGGAGATGGTTCCTGAGGTAAGCAGGAACCAGATTCTATAGATCTATTAAGCATTTAAAACTCTTTCTTGCCCAAAACGTAAGTCATTGACAAGGTTTAAACAAAGAAGTGGTAGGATCAGATTTCCTTTGCTTAAGGTATAAAAAATGGTGCCTAAATTAAAACACATACATACACACTAACAACAACCAAAAACTCTCAGACTAATTTAAATGAAGCATAGAATACAATCTAAATGATAGTAAGTCTATTTGCTAGTTCCTACTAATGAGAAGAGTACGCAGTATGTAAATATCCAATTAAAGTACATTTGATAAATTATTGAGAATGTTACACAGAATCAAAGGCAGTTAAAAAATAACAGGTGTTAGGCAATACATAACTATCAAGATTGCCATATAGTTGTGTTTACCGGAATACAGGAGTTATGGTTAAACATTTTTGAGATTGATGTGTATATTTTGGAATGTCAGTATTATTATTTAATATTCATAGTAGGCATACACAGATGTTAATTAGATAAGGTCCTACCCCAAGCCCTACCTCACACTCAGTTCTCAGCATCATTTATCATGCTGTGATAATATATAAGAAACTGCTAGAGATTAAATAGAGAAAAAGAAAGTAAAGTGATAAGACATGGTTCCTAACCCTCACTGAATTTATAAACTAGTGTTAGGAGACGATAAGTAACAGCAGAGCCTCAGTAGCAGAAACTAATGTTTATTGAACTCTTACAAGGAAGCAGGCATTGAACTAAATGCTTAACAAGCTTTGTCTTATTTAACCCCCACAATGGCCTATATATGCTATTATTAACTACATTTTACACATGATGAAATTAGCCTCAGGGAGACCAACTAACTTTTTCATCACCATCTAGATAGTATGTGGTGGATTCAGACAAAACTGTTTTAAACCAGCATGTTTAGCCCATAGTTTGCTTCCTCTTTTTTTTTTTTTTTTTGTTTTATTTTGTTTTTTGAGACGAAGTCTTGCACTGTCGCCTCGGCTGGAGTGCAGTGGTGCGTTCTCGGCTCACTGCAACCTCCGCCTCCCAGATTCACGGGATTCTCCTGCCTCAGTCTCCTGAAGAGCTGGGATTACAGGCGCCTGCCACCACACCCGACTATTTTTTGTATTTTTAATAGAGACGGCGTTTCACTATGTTGGCCAGGCTGGTCTCAAACTCCTGACCTTGTGATCCACCCGCCTAAGCCTCTCAAAGTGCTGGGATTACAGGCGTGAGCCACCGTGCCTGCTCTGTTTTGTTTTGTTTTGTTTTGTTTTTTTAAACTAGCATGTGGTAAAATAAATTTCACATAGAAAGGCCTGACTTTGGAATCATTAGGAAGTTTCACAAGGAAGTAACTTCCAAATTCCATCTTGAGGTATGGAAAGGATTTTTCTATCCAGAGAGAAGACACTCCAGGCAATGAGAATAGCATGAGCAAAGGTCTCAATGTATCTAGAATTGTTTTTTGTTTTTTGTTTTTTTGAGACGGAGTCTTGCTCTGTCGCCCAGACTGGAGTGCAGTGGCGCGATCTCGGCTCACTGCAAGCTCCGCCTCCCGGGTTCACGCCATTCTCCTGCCTCAGCCTCCCGAGTAGCTGGGACTACAGGCGCCCACCACCACGCTCGGCTAATTTTTTTGTATTTTTAGTAGAGACGAGGTTTCACCGGATTAGCCAGGATGGTCTCGATCTCCTGACCTCGTGATCCGCCCGCCTCGGCCTCCCAAAGTGCTGGGATTACAGGCTTGAGCCACTGTGCCCGGCCTCAATGTATCTAGAACTGTTAAGGAACTGGAACTATTCTGAGATAAGGTAGCTTGCACAAGCAGGGAGCTATAGAGGGGATAAGCCTGAAAAGGAATGAAATGCATGTTAATGTTTTCAAGTTTCCTTTGTAGGTGATGAGTTATCAATATTTTTAATCAGAGGAGTAACATGACCTTACCTGTTTTTAGGAATCTAGTTTGGCAATAGGAGAAGGATAATTTGGAGAGATGAGAGATTGGACATAGGGAGAGCATCTGGGAAGCTAACAGAAGAGTACTGCAAATGGAAAGCAGGGGATAGATATAAGAAATATGGGTCGGGGGCGGTGGCTCACGCATGTAATCCCAGCACTTTGGGAGGCCGAGGCGGGCGGATCACCTGAGGTCAGGAGTTCGAGACCAGCCTGGCCAACATGGTGAAACCCCGTCTCTACTAAAAATACAAAAATTAATCAGGCATGGTGGTGCATGCCTGTAATCCCAGCTACTCAGGAGGCTGAGGCAGGAGAATCGCTTGAACCTGGGAGGCAGAGGTTACAGTGAGTGGAGATCACACCACTCCACTCCAGCCTGAGCGACAGAGTGAGACTCCATCTCAAAGAAAAAAAAAAGGAATATGAAGGAAGTAGAATCCATGGAACATGGTGACTGACTAGATATTAGTGGCTAGAGAGAGGGGAATATTGACAATACCCCTTGAGTTTTACAGCCTGGGTGACTCTTAGTATGTTTTGTGTGAGCTTGTGTTTTATCAGAACTTGAGAAACAAGTAAGGGAGCACTATTTTGGGGGCAGAGAATAATGACTAGTTTTAGACAAATTGAGTTTGTGGTATCTGTGAAATACTGGGATAGTGAAATCTAATAGGCAGTTGAAGTATATAGGCTCCTTGATAAAATGGAGATCAGGTTGCATGGCAGCAGTAAGAAGTACAAAGCAGTAAGAAGTACAAGGAGCAAGGACAGGAAGACTTCCTCTTAGCCAATCGGATCGAGATCAGGACAGTACTTTAACAAGGCTCCCTTAACATTATTGTTGGTTCAGTGGACATTCCTTTAGTCCGAATATGCTTGGCCTTGATATACTCCCCCCAAATATAGGATATTCTGGAAATATCTAACTACAGAGCAAACTATCAGATCCTGCAGTCTGTGCTAACAGTTTCAATGATTATAAAGGATGATTTTACTACAAATATCAATGAAACAAAAACTGTACTCAGTGTGAATTTTGCCAAAGGGAAGGTCCCTGGGGAATCTAGTTTTATTGAACAGTGACAGAGCTAGGGCAAAAAGGAGTTTAAGAAATATTACTACAGATTCAAGAATAACTGGATACAGTTATGAAATTACTTAGAAATGGTGATGCCAAGTGTCTGAGATGATGTTTCTCATTATATTGTGCAGTCTTTGTGAGTGTGTGTGTATTTCAATTTTTATGGTACCAGGTACTTCTGATATGTCTGTTGTTTTGGAATGAATATGTACATATTTGGGTTTGATTGGACCCTTTAGTATAATTTTCTGAATTCTTTGGACATTTTATTTCCATTTTTCCCATTTTATAAGTATTTTTCCTACACTTATTTTCAAATGTCCCATTTTAGGTTTGAGAATTATACTGAATTATAGATAGTGTCCAATCATGCTTTTTCAATCTAAGTAGTGGTTTCAATTCAGCTGATACTGCTTTTCCACTTCTTGTTTATCTTTGCTTACTTAACTAAAATCACCAATGAGGTAAAGAAGTGGCAACAAAAAAAGGAAATGTCTTCCAAATCAAGTTTACTAATAAAGATAAGAGCCAATTCTGTGCATTCAAAAGATCTATGAACTGAGGCAAGAGATTTAGCCCTTTTTATATATATACAGGATGATCTGTGGAATTTACATCCCTCACAGCAGATACAAAATAAAGCAATTTGAGTAGAAATTCTGCAAGGTTCCTTCCAGCTGTATAATGCTAGATTCTATAAGTATTCAGGTAAAATGAAAGCACTAACATCTTGATTAAAAGTATTTTGATTTTTTTCTCAGGAAAACACTTGAATATATTATTTAAGCTGGTTGTTTAGTGTAGGAAACTCCCTATTCTAGAATGAATATATTTTGCACACTTTTATGTCTTATGATCTCTAAAACAGGGTTAAGAACCTTGCAAGTACATGGCAACCTCATACTGAATTTAACCTACAGTAAACTATCTCAATGACAGACATGTTACTCTGAAATAAAATAATGACATTGAAATACTATATATTTTCTAACCCAATTGCTTATTAAAGACTCTCATTTCTTTTCCATGTGGGCTGTTTGATACCCCTGACATTAGAATTCCAACTTCTAGTTGTCTAGTTTGAAGATCAGAATCCATTCATGCCATCACCTTATATAAATTTTCTCATATGGTCATGTAAACCTAACCTTAACCCTGATATCCTCCTACTTAATAAAACTGTTTGCATGGTTGAAAACAAGTGCATTTCAGGATATAAAGTACTTTAATATAATACTTCAATCATAGCAGTCAAACATTTCAGAATGTTTCCCTGAATTTATTCAATATAGGTAATAGCCCAACTCTGGACCAGAATTTCCACTAGGAAAATTTTACTTTTGCAACAAAAATTTTTTTGCAGACAATACTGCTTTTTGTTTGTACTGTATTTCCTAAGCTGTTCAGCAACTCCTTTTCTCTTTTAAGGTTTCCCTAAAATATATGCATTTCTGTGTACGTGTAGGTATGTATGTGTATATACTTATACATACATTAAGAATTTACTAATTTTACTGGGTCACTGGTGGTTTTGTGTTTTTTTCCTAGTATCAATTTAATGTATGTCTTAAATATGAAACTGCATTATTTAACTCTGAAAGACATTTTTAGCTTTATGTGGAAGAAGCTATTTGAATACAGTGGCATTACTTCCAAAGAACACATTTCTTTTCTTTTCTTTCCTTTGTTAGAGATAAAAATGTGCCCTGTGAAAATTTTCTGCTTGAGGAAAACAAACAATAACAAAATAGCTTCAGTAGTGTTCAGTTTGTGACATGGATATAAACTAGAACTGTGAATCTATCTTTAATGTGTTTGCTGTCTCTAGGTGTCTCTGACATCTCAAAAAATTACATGATCTTAGGAACCATATATATTTCAATGTCAATGTGTTATTCAAAGCCAGCTCTTGGACTGAAAAAAAGAAAAAGGCAGGATCTTGAAGAGATAGTTGCACTCCTATATTCAATGCAGTATTATTCACAAGAGCCAAGAAGTTGAAAGAATCTACATGTCCTTCAAGGAATAAAGAAAATGTGGTTTATACATATAATGGAATATTATTCAGTCTTTAAAAACAAAGACATCAAGAGGCTGGGTGCAGTGGCTCACACTTGTAAACTCAGCACTTTGGGAGGCTGAGGTGGGTAGATCACCTGAGGTTAGGAGTTCAAGACCATCCTGACCAACATGGTGAGACCCCATCTCTACTAAAAATACGAAAGTTAGCTGGGCGTGGTGGCGGGCGCCTGTAATCCCAGCTACTTGGGAGGTTGAGGCAGGAAAATCACTTGAACCTGGGAGGCAGATGTTGCAGTGAGCCAAGACTGCACCACTGCACTCCAGCCTGGGTGACAGAGCAAGACTCTGTCTCAAAAAAAAAAAAAAGAAAGAAAGAAACACATCTTGTCATATGTTACGACATGGATGAGCCTTGAGGACATTATGATCCATGAAATAAGTCAGTCACAGGACAAATACTGTATGATTCCACTTATATGAAGTATCTAAAGTAGTCAAACTCATAGAAACAGAGAGTAGGTGGCTACCAGGGGCTGAGGGGTGAGGGAAATGGGGAGTTGCTATTGAGTAGGTGTAGAGTTTCAGTTATGCAAGATGAAAATTTTCTAGAGATCTGTGGTACAACATTGTGCTTATTATTAACAATGTACTGTACATTCAAAAATTTATTAAGAGGGTAGATTTCACGTTATGTGTTTTTACCACAATAAAGGAAGAAATAGGCATACTTCTATTTAGGTCACTAACTCTACACACACATACACAAACACCAAATCTAAATTTTTATTTCTGTGTTTGAGTAGTCATATGGCTCTGTGCAAGTTCAGGAGAGAGGGGTCAGTGACTTTCTCCTTCTCCCCTAGGCAATTCATTATACAAAGGCTTTGATTAGAGCCCAGAGAAAGCATGTGGTGTGTGTGTGTGTGTGTGTGTGTGTGTGTCTAAGAATGCAGGGAGGGCAGAAAAAATGCCAATAGATGTGCCCAGATAGACTATGAGATCCACATTTTAGAGTTACTTTGTGACAATGTCGAGCAAAGGCTTCTAAGTGTTACACAGAGTTACTATGAAAACAGCAATGGAATTAGAGGTATTAACTACAAGAGAAAAGTTCTATGATTGAGCCAACCATAAGTGGAGAACCCGGCTCGTTCCCTCACATGTGCTCTCCCTTTTGTAATGTCCTGGTGCCTTGGAGGACATGTTACTCCCTCAGAATATTGAAAGTAGTCATTGGCTGGTCTAAAGACTTTCAGACGTAGAGAAAATCTCCAACAACTGATAGAACAGGTTATATACACCAGTGTCCAGTTTAGTGAAGTTTCAAAAAAATAAAAACCAAGACACTCTAATTGTTCATATATGCTTCTACTGGATATCAATATTTGAATCACTCTGAAATAAGATTTAATGTTTGTTTCTTTTTTAAATGTGGGCTCTTTCCTTTTAGCCTCTCAGTGTTTTCTCATTTTAGAGAGGTGGGTGGGGGAAAGTGATTTTCACTCACTTACATGTAAAACAAAAATATATCTCTTTTATCTACAAATGCCCAGACATTGTCAAGACATAAGAGCAAAATGTGCCAAAATGTTAGACTGTTAGTTATTTTGCATAAAACACACATCCAAACACATATTAACTGAACAGCAGATGGCAGAGAAAAGCAAATCAGTTACATTGCAGTGTGGGTGAAACATGCCCAATAAGTTCTGTAAAGATGGAAACCTGGGCATAAGAGAAACCATACTGAGTAAGCAAATGGAATGCCTAATCTGATTCTTTCATCTTCACTGTGTTTGATTTATCCTGTCCATAAATACAGTATCATTTTTATCATGATGCCTTAAGGCTATTTTTGATGGAAAGGAAGGGGTAAACAGAGTATGTTTACATAGTAACACATTTGGGGAAATCATCTTGGAATAAATACTTTTAATGATGTATAGTGCTTCCTAATATTCATTAGCGGGTGAAAATTAATTTAGATAAAAATACTAATGTACTAGGAAAAAATGATGAATGTGGCTGTATATTAGTCTAGAAATATAAGAAGTATATATATTAGAGCTCATTTTATGAATGAAATTAATAAATTATTTATATATTTTAACATCATCCAGTTTATAAATTATTTTTTCTAATTAAAAGCAGAAAAATAGGGATAAGTATCTAAAATAACATATGGCAAATAATCTTTAAAATATTTGCACACTTACTACTGATTTAGGAATTTCAGCTTAAAAAATCACATTTATCTAAATCAGATTGAAACTGAGATGTTTACTGAGATGTAAACAAGAGCAATGATAGATGCTAGGTCCAGAGAAAGCAATGAAATGACTTAGAACTTAAGGAGCTAATAACATAGTTGTTTTTTGTTTGTTTGTTTGTTTTTTGATACAGAGTCTCACTCTGTATCAGGCTGGAGTGTAGTAGTGCAATCTCAGCTCACTGCAACCTCTGCCTCCCGGGATCAAGAGATTCTCCAACCTCAGCCTCCCAAGTAGCTGGGACTACAGGCGTGCGCCACCATGCATGGCTAATTTTTGATTTTTTAAGAGAGATGGGGTTTCACAATGTTTGCCAGGCTGATCTTGAACTCCTGACCTCAAGTGATCCACCTGCCTCAGCCTCCCAAAGTGCTGGGATTACAGGCATGAGACACCCCGCCTGGCCGTTAAGAAGCTAGTAACATATTTCTATAGCAAAAGAGTGATCTGATTAAACTAGACTCCAAAATAATATTTACCTATATGTTCTGATACTATTACAAAACCAGAAAACACAATCCCTAAACAATACAGAAAAAAACTGGTTGCTTCTGGAGGAACATCTTTGTTTTTAAGTAAATTAAGAAGGGATTCATTAAATGAATTGTGGGGAAGGGTATGCTATTTAAAAAGCCAAAGTATCAGGGAAATGTCAACTTGGAAAAAGGGTTAAACATATAACAGGCTGGATGTGGTGGCTCACGCCTGTAATCCTAGCACTTTGGGAGGCAGAAACGGGCAGATCATCTGAGGTCAGGAGTTTGAGACCAGCCTGGCCAACATGGTGAAACCCCGTCTCTACTAAAAATACAAAAATTAGGCCAGGTGCAGTGGCTCGTGCCTGTACTCCCAGCATTTTGGGAGGCCAAGGCAGGTGGATCACCTGAGGTCAGGAGTTCGAGCCCAGCCTGGCCAACATGGCGAAACCCTGTCTCTACTAAAAATACAAAAATTAGCCAGTAGCCAGGTGTGGTGGCAGGCACCTGTAATTCCAGCTACTCAGGAGGCTGAGGCATGAGAATTGTTTGAACTGGGGAGGCGGAGGTTGCAATGAGCCAAGACTGTGCCACTGCAATCCAGCCTGGGCGACAGAGCGAGACTGTCTCAAACAAAAATAAAAACACAACAAAAACAACAATAAATAACAATGAAATTTCCTAGGCCAGGCGCGGTGGCTCATGCCTGTAATCCTAGCACTTTGGGAGGCTGAGGCAGGCGGATTGCCTGAGGTCAGTAGTTTGAGACCAGCCTGGCCAACATGGTGAAACCCTGTCTCTACTAAAAATACAAAAATTAGCCGGGCAGGGTGGCAGGCACCTGTAATCCCAGCTACTTTGGAGGCTGAGGCAGAAGAATTGCTTGAACCCAGGAGGCGGAGGTTGCAGTGAGCAGAGATGGCGCCACTGCACTCCAGCCTGGGCGACAGAGTGAGACTCCATCTTCAAAAAAAAGACAAGAAAGAAAGAAATTTCCTAAGCCCACAGATACTTGTCCATAAAAATAAAACCTGTTGAGTACTCTTATTTTAGAATGCAGGGACACAAATTAATTATAACTATTCAGCTTATAAGTGGTGGGGATCTTTTTCAAATAGATTTTTAAACTGCTTGTAGAACAACCTCCTTTTCCTGTATACTTTTAATCTGCTCCTGTTTCCCTCTTCTAGAGATGACCAATTAAAAATACTCCAGAGACTTCTTATGTGAAAACACAAAAAAACTCATACATTGCTCCCTAGGACAGGTGTGCATCAATTACCATGGCAGGCCATGAGTGAATCTTTGCAAACTGCAATGCTGAACTTAATATATGCACATTTGCAAAGCAAAAGGATACTAATCAATCATGCAGAGTCACTGAGTGCAGCTCAGCAGAACTGCAAACCACAAACTTGCTTTCCTTTGATGCTACTTGGCTGAAACCTCAACTCAAGCAGTAGTGTTGTCCTTCTGAAACTAGGTTTGGTGCAGATCTGGACGGGCTGAAAATGGCATTGTCACAGCCCATTATAATTTTCATAGCAGCTATCTTGAAGCTCTAAGAAGCAAGTCTGTTTTGCATGCATGAAAGCAAGCCCCAAGTCCCGGGCAGGTGGGTAGGTGGTTATTTCTGGCTGCAATTTTGCTAAGTCTCTAAGCCAGCCCTGCTTTAATTAGGAGCTTTTCTTCTGAGTTATTTTGATGTTAATAATATATGGCGGTCGCATTCCTTGTACATGTTCCCAAACAGTGATACAAACATTATTAAATCTAATCAGTGTTTATGGAGTATTCCATATGCTACCCACTGTGAATCTTTTGAAATGTCATTTTAGTGGATAATGCATAAAGAAGGGTTGGTATATACAATGACATGCTTTTGTTCCTTCAGTCAATGATTTTTATGAAAAATTTTCTACAGATGTAGTTGCTTTCAATTTGTATTTGACCATATTTTAAAAAGAATATTTTTTGTTAGACTTCTATACGACAAATATTTAAATTCACAAAGACTTCCTACTCCAAAGAATACAATAATTAACTTTCCTTTTACTAAATTAAAGAACAGAAACAATACTGCAAATGCCTTAGATTAAATAAAGTAGATCAAGTTTAAATGAAACCTCTTAGAATTATGCATTAAGAAATATTTAACAAGAGTTGAAAACTAGGCACCACACCTAAAATACCTAAAATAACATTAGGCCGGGCACGGTGGCTCACGCCTGTAATCCCAGCACTTTGGGAGGCCAAGGCGGGCGAATCATGAGGTCAGGAGATCGAGACCATCCTGGCGAACACAGTGAAACCCTGTCTCTACTAAAAATACAAAAAATTAGCTGGGCGCGGTGGTGGGCGCCTGTAGTCCCAGCTACTCGGGAGGCTGAGGCAGGAGAATGGTGTGAACCCGGGACGCGGAGCTTGCAGTGAGCCGAGATCACACCACTGCACTCTAGCCTGGGCGACAGAGTGAGACTCCATCTCAAAATAAAATAAAATAAAATAAAATAAAATAACATTAAGATGAAAAACTAAAAAAGGCAAAACTTGGTCTTGTCTAAGACAGCTGAGTAACTGCCCAGACTGGACAACTATTGAGCATTATAATGTCCTTCCTACTCTCTGTATTAACAATCAATTACTAATATTCAGTGTAGCCATTAAAAGTAATTCTCACCAGATGGTCCTATATTCCTGAAGATATGGATATGTATTTTCTCTCCTTGAGCAATACTATTAGGCAAATTATGGCTATAAGAAGCAGAGTTGCAGATGTAGACTGCACTCATCAGACATAAGGCCAACCACAGAGCCTCCTCCACATGCAGGCAGTGGACAATGGAGGCTGTTCATTTACCTCTTCATCCACAGCCATGTGCACAAATAACAATGGTCATCACCAGGGTCAATGTTTCTACACTGTAAGATGAATGATACATGTTTAAGAAAAATAATTTATTGGCCGGGTGAGGTGGCTCATGCCTGTAATCCCAGCACTTTGGGATGCCGAGGTGGGCGGATCACCTGAGGTCAGGAGTTCGAGACCAGCCTGGCCAACATGGCAAAACCCCGTCTCTACTAAAAATACAAAAATTAGCTGGGTGTGGTGACAGGTGTCTGTAAGCCAAGCTACTCGAGAGGCTGAGGCAGGAGAATTGCTTGAACTGGGAGGTGGATGTTGCAGTGAGCCAAGATCATGCCACTGCACTCCAGCCTGGGCGATAGAGCAAGAGAGACTCCATCTCAAAAAAAAAAGACAAGAAAAATAATTTACTTCGATAACTTTTCAGCAGTCTCATAGAGATAGTTTAGGTTATCATTACCTGACTAGAGAATATACAAAGAGCTGACCTCTGGTGTTTTCCTGTAGGCATTGATACATTTGAGTCTAAGTTGCACAGGCCTTTTATACTCTACTATATGCAGGTTCTTCCAGATCTCTTGAACCTTTGTGTTTGAGTACAGACTATCACAATCTGTTTATTAGCTTAGATAGAAAAAAACAAGAACAAAAATTGAGATGCCGTCATTAAAAACAAAAACGCATGAGATGAAAAGCAAAAATTCTTTTTGCAAAAGATAGATTTAAAAAATGTACTATTTGACTAGTTCATTGTATCTACTGCGAATCAGGGGCTGTTTTGTCATTTTCCTGATCTTACGATGCTTTCCAAACAGCTGGCAGGCAGGCAATGTTTTTTATAGTTAATGAAAGGAATTTTATATGAAATGACAGTGCAGTTGCCACCTGAAAATATTAAGTGGTACATCAGATTCTTAGCTACAAGAGGTATTTATTTGCTCCTTTTATTATAGCTTTCTATAGGAGTAAGTAAGGCACTCCTCTCATGAGCCCCACATCACCCGCTGTGGAAGCCTTGCCAGAACCACAGCAAGGGGCTTCTCGAATGGGAATATCATAGAAAATATCACTGTCATCTATTTAAATATGTTTTATTGAAAGGAGAGTCATCTGTAGGCACCAAAGGGTAGCTGCTTCACTTAAAGTTGGTTATTATCAGAGTCAAATTAGATCTAAATACTGAGTACACAAATAAGAGCCAAATTTAAAAATTAGGTTCAACAAGTTATTTGATTTAGCCTATAAAGAGCCTCTTTTTCTGAGCTTACTTATTTTTTTTTTTTTTTTTTTTTTTTGAGACAGAGTTTCGCTCCTGTTGCCCAGGCTGGGGTGCAATGGCGTGATCTCGGCTCACCGCAACATCTGCCTCCTGGGTTCAAGAGATTCTCCTGCCTCAGCCTCCTGAGTAGCTGGGATTACAGGCATGCGCCACCACTCCTGGCTAATTTTGTATTTTTAGTAGAGATGGGGTTTCTCCGTGTTGGTCAGGCTGGTCTCGAACTCCTGAACTCAGGTGATCCGCCCACCTCGGCCTCCCAAAGTGCTGGGATTACAGGCATGAGCCACCGCACCCGGTCCCTGAGCTTTTTTTTTTTTTTTTTTGAGACGGAGTCTCACTCTGTCACCCAGGCTGGAGTGCAATGGTGCGATCTCGGCTCACTGCAAACTCCGCCTCCCGGGTTCACGCCATTCTCCTGCCTCAGCCTCCAGAGTAGCTGGGACTACAGGCGCCCGCCACCACGCCCGGCTAATATTTTGTATTTTTAGTAGAGACAGGGTTTCACCGTGTTAGACAGGATGGTCTCGATCTCCTGACCTCGTGATCCGCCCGCCTCGGCCTCCCAAAGTGCTGGGGTTACAGGCGTGAGCCACCGCGCCCGGCCAAGCTTACTTTTTAAGAACTGGCATAGGGTGGGCACAGTGGCTCACGCCTGTAATCCCAGCTACTGTGCCCGGCCTACGCCAGTTCTTAAAAAGTAAGCTCAGGGGCCGGGTGCGGTGGCTCATGCCTATAATCCCAGCACTTTGGGAGGCTGAGGTGGGCGGATCACCTGAGGTCAGGAGATCGAGACCAGCCTGGCCAACGTGGTGAAACCCCGTCTCTACTAAAATATACAAAAATTAGCCGGGCGTGGTGGCAGGCGACTTAATCCCAGCTATTTGGGAGGCAGAGGCAGGAGAATCATTTGAACCTGGGAGGCGGAGGTTGAAGTGAGCCGAGATTGAGCCATTGCAATCAAACCTGGGGTATAAGAGTGAGACTTCTCTCAAAAAAAAAAAAAAAAAAAAAAAAAGAACTGGGATAAACTTAAGAATAAATGTTAAAATATTTCTATTTGTACTTGTAGAAATATATCATAGTTTACAGCAAATACTAGAGTTGCAAAAGATCTTTTGCTATCAACAACCTACTTTTTAGTCAGGAAGGGAAATCTCAAAGCACTATCTCTAATCCAACTTAAATTTTGAGTGGTAGGTTTCATGTGAAAGGGTTTTTTTTGTTTGTTTTTTCATTCTTTAAAAACTAATCAAAATCAGTAGATTCAGATAGACTCCCAGACCTCTCCAAAACTGTACATATTAAACCAGTGACTAAGAGTCAGCTATGGTTTCTGGTGTTTTCTTTCTGTATGCCTTCAGGCACACACATGTAATTTTTGTGCTTCAGGGAGTTAGTGCTTCATAAAAACAGAGATGAATGGTTATAAAACATACACCAGTGCCCTTTGGAAGTAATTAAAAATATGGCCCTTCCCCATCCTCATTTCCTTTCCTTTTGGCATTGCCCCTTCTATATCCTATGTTCAGCTTTTCTTCCACCTCGCAAAATATATTTGATTTCTTTTTCTACTCTCCCATAAAGAATCATATGCTTAAACTTACAGAAATGTGCCCTAAATACATTTTTTAAATTGCATTAAAAATCAGAAGAATAAACTCAAGAGAACATTGGCTCCAATTCACAAACTATGTAGAATATTTTCTGTCCTAAAAGTATGCCTTTATTGTCTTCAAAGGGGTCTGCAAAGTGTGAATTATAAACAATATATCTTCATTAAATACTGTGGAACACGTATTTGATGAATACATTAAAATTTAGTTAAAATTAAATTTTCAACTCCATTGCTGTGGGCTTTTAGATTTGACATTAACATTTATTAATCCAAATACTTTAATAAGATTACGTCCTTCCAAATTATGCCACATGCAAATATACTTTTAAAGGTATAAACTAGCATGTCATTTGTATATATATGCCTGAAATCAAAACAGTTTCTAAGATGATTCTCAGCCAAAATTGGAAGGCAACTTTAAAGATCTGGCAAATAGCCATTTAAGACACATACATGGCCGGGCGCGGTGGCTCACGCCTGTAATCCCAGCACTTTGGGAGGCCGAGGCGGGCGGATCACGAGGTCAGGAGATCGAGACCATCCTGTCTAACATGGTGAAACCCCGTCTCTACTAAAAATACAAAAAATTAGCCGGGCTTGGTGGTGGGCGCCTGTAGTCCCAGCTACTCGGGAGGCTGAGGCAGGAGAATGGCATGAACCTGGGAGGCGGAGTTTGCAGTGAGCGGAGATCGCACCACTGCACTCCAGCCTGGGGGACAGAGCGAGATTCCATCTCAAAAAAAAAAAAAAAAAAATAACAACACAACAACAAAAACACATACATATGTGAATGTATGTGAACGTACATGCATATGTATATATGTAAATCTGAATGCAATGACATGTAAATTCATTTAATTTATATTACTTATTTTGCAATAATTATTAAAGCAAAGAAATATTAGGGAAAATAACATTATGATAATAATAAACACCTTTTGTTGTGCGTTAAGGGCTATGATAATGCCTATATCATATGCTACCTGCATTATTTTGGATTTTTACTGCACAGTAATGCTATATTTCACATTATTTATTTGATCTCTGACACTGAAAATGAGCCATGTTATAAAGTTGTACTGCACACTCTATTCTTAAATTTGTTTCCATACTACTCCAAAAGTAACCCTAAGTCCCTAGTGCATAACATGATTCAGAGGTTAATTCTCCATCTAGCACTCTCTCTTCCGTCTCCAGCTATTAAAGAATTGTATAATGGTATTCTAAATGTTTCAGCTTAGAAAATGTGCTCCTATCAGTAATCTTATAAATTATGTCATAAAGGATAACTGACAACCATAGTGGACTCATAAATACTAAATGAATTAGTAATAAAATCTCTACTAATTCCATCAGAAATTAAAGACATAGTTTTTAATGAAAATATTTTTTATACTTTTCTTTTTACTCCTTCTATGCTGAATATGTTATATATTTCAAGTAAAATAAAAGATCTTTCATTTGACTCAGTTTGTAATGTAAATTATCCAAAAATTTTAATGTAAGAAGTTATCCAGAAAGCTTAACCTACATTCAAGGCAGCCTCAACTTGAGAGATTTTTTTTTTTTTTTTTTTTTTGAGACGGAGTCTCGCTCTGTTACCCAGGCTGGAGTGCAGTGGCACCATCCTGGCTCACTGCAACCTCAGTCTCCTGGGTTCAAGCGATTCTACTGCCTCAGCCTCCTGAGCAGCCGGGACTGCAGGCGCCCGCCACCACGTGTGGGTAATTTTTGTATTTTTAGCATAGACAGGGTTTCACCACAATTGGCCAGGCTGGTCTCGACCTCCTGACCTCAGGTGATCCGCCCGCCTCGGCCTCCCAGAGTGCTGGGATTACAGGCAAGAGCTACCGCGCCTGGCCAAATTGAGAGATAATTTTAAGGGTGATCAGTTTGTTCTAGTTTGCCTGGGATAGACCCCCTAGTTTTAGTACTAAAAGTCCTGTGTTCATGGAAATCCTTCAGTGCCTACAGTTAGTTAATTTAGAGGTAACACTCAAACATATGGTCCTTTATGCTGTTTAACCATTTATGTTGTGAATGTTTCACAAAAACAAATAAGTATGCTTTTTTGGTTACAAAGTAGTATGTCTAGCAGCAGAAAAACATAGTCTTTCAAGAGTATATTTAATATTATTATTATTTAATATTATCAATTTTTATTATCAATTATATATATATATATATATATATTTGAGACAGAGTCTCACTCTGTCACCCAGGCTGGAGTGCAATGGCGCAATCTTGGCTCGCTGGAACCTCCGCCTCCCAGGTTCATGCAATTCTCCTGCCTCAGTCTCCCGAGTAACTGTGATTACAGGCACACACCACCACACCCGGCTATTTTTTGTACTTTTAGTAGAGATGGGGTTTCACCATGTTGGCCAAGCTGGTCTCAAACCCCTGACCTCAGGGGATCCACCTGCCTCGGCCTCCCAAAGTGCTGGGATTGCAGGCATGAGCCACTGCAACCGGCCAATATTTATTATCAATTATATTTATCATGTCCCATCTATTCCTTCCTACACAGATACTGACTGAGTGCCTACTCAGTACTAGGTGTTATACTAGGCACTAATTCTATTTTGAAATAATATTATGGGAATTTTGGCCGGGCGTGGTGGCTCACGCCTGTAATCCCAGCACTTTGGGAGACTGAGGCGGGCAGATCACGAGGTCAGGAGATTGAGACCATCCTAGCTAACACGGTGAAACTCCGTCTCTACTAAAAATACAAAAAATTAGCCGGGTGCAGTGGTGGGCGCCTGTAGTCCCAGCTACTTGGGAGGCTGAGGGGAGAATGGCATGAACCCGGGAGGCGGAGCTTGCAGTGAGCCGAGATAGCGCCACAGCAGTCTGGCCTGGGCGAAAGAGCGAGACTCCGTCTCAAAAAAAAAAAAGGGGGGGAATTTTATACGAGAAGTACTTTAACGTTCTGATTCTCTATAAGAGTTAAAGCCCTACAATTAGAGTAGGAAAAAAGATCTTTTTCCAAATTTGATTTATTACCTTATAACTTCTATATTGCCATGGAAGAGACAAAGAACAAAGATTTGAAACTTTTTATTTGTAGAAGTGAGAAAGGGAGCATCAGCGATAAATGGAAAGAGAACAAATTATCAATTTCTATACAATCTTTTTCTTACTGCATAACTGTTTGCTCATCAATTTTAGAAAATTCTCAAAATTATGAATGGAAAATATTCAGAGTCAACTTTCTAGATCTGAAGAATTTATTTTAAAATGTCATAAGGAGTCTATCAAAATACAGTCCTCCCAATCTAACCTTTGGCTCAGAAGGGAAAAAAAATACAGCTACTGGTATTTCTTGAAGATTTTCTGTGTTTGAATCCTTATAAGAAAACGTCATTTATTTCTGATTCTATTAATAATATCACTGAGAAGCTTCATCTAAGTTTAATGTCGCTACTGTTTTACCACTATTCTTTCTCCAATTTTGGGTGATGTTTAGAACAGCAAGGATGACATGACATCTTGAAAACTGTAATCGGCCGGGCGTGGTGGCTCATGCCTGTAATCTCACCACTTTGGGAGGCTAAGGCGGGTGGATCACTTGATGTCAGGGGTTCGAGACCAACCTGGCCAACATGGTGAAACTTTGTCTGTACTAAAAATACAAAAATAGTCAGGCATGGTGGTGGGTGCCTGTAATCCCAGCTACTCAGGAGGCTGAGAATAGCTTGAACCCGGGAGGCAGAGATTGCAGTGAGCTGAGATTATGCCATTGCACTCCAGCCTGGGCAACAAGAGAGAAACTCCATCTCAAAAAAAAAAAAAAAAAAGGAAAGAAAAAAAAAGAAAACTGTAATCAAGAATAGACCAGTGGGCGGCGGGGCGTTGTGGCTCACGCTTGTAATCCCAGCACTTTGAGAGGCCAAGGCTGGTGGATCACGAGGTCAGGAGTTCGAGACCAGCCTGGCCAAGATAGTGAAACTCCGTCTCTACTAAAAATACAAAAATTAGCCGGGTATGGTGGCAGGTGCCTGTAATCCCAGCTACTCGGGAGGCTGAGGCAGGAGAATCGCTTGAACCTGGGAGGCGGAAGTTGCAGTGAGCCGAGATCGTGCCATTGCACTCTAGCCTGTGCAACAGAGCAAGACTCCATCTCAAAAAACAAACAAACAAAAAAGGATAGACCAGTGGTTGAGACTGGAGAGGGGAAGAGGAAGGGAAGGATGGAGAGAGGCTGGTCAATAGGTACAAAGTTACAATTAGATAGTAAGAATAAATTTTGGTGTTCTATTGCACAGTAGGGTAACTATGTTTAACAGTAAAATATTGTATCTTATATAATTTCTCACTGCAAAGAAATGATAAATGCACAGGTGATGGATACACTAGCTAAACTGGTTGTATCATAATATAGCTATGTATCAAAACATCAGATTGTACCCCATAAATAAATACAATTAAAATGTGTCAATTAAAAAATAATTTTAAAAATCTCTAATCAAGTTACGGTGATTACAATCACAGACAAGGTCAGGATACACTGGCTCCTAAAGTAGAAAGGAATGCAGATAATTACTGTTCCCTTCAGTCACATTCATGCATTTGAAGAGTAGTGGCATTATCACATTCTTT
Organism: Pan paniscus; assembly: GCF_029289425.2. Lineage (NCBI taxonomy): Eukaryota > Metazoa > Chordata > Mammalia > Primates > Hominidae > Pan > Pan paniscus. Next base: position 96,937,968 of record NC_073272.2, on the reverse strand, counting down.
CATGAATGCAAAGTGTAATATTCCACAATTCGATTAATTTCTCTCTGGCATGATTAGTCAAAAACACACTCCTGCAAAATGGCTTATATCTCTAAGACCAATTTCAACATGGTTTGGCGTTAACACTGATTTCTCTCATCAAATCAATGTATGAGATTTATTATCTCAATGATTTAACTTGAATTATCATCAGGTAATCATAAGCAAAAGAGGAATGTCTGTTTACAATCAACTAAAATACTGAATAATCACTTAAAAGAAAGGAAAATGATGTTTCAAGTCTTAATTCTGCCTTCTATTTCCTAGGCAAGAGAAGGCAAGGCATTAAAAAATGTCCTTGCACCGTTAGAATAATGCTTATTTAAAAACATCCTTAAAATGTTATTTGAGTTTCAAACGTTATTTGAGTTTAAGGAAGTTAATCATAAGAACCACAGACAAACAATGGATTTGACGGAAGGACTTACTTTGCAATCAGAAAAGTGGTGATTGGGCTAAAAAACAAATTATGACATTGTAACATTTTCAATGTTCACCTGTTTTAGTTTATTTCTTTACAGATTGAACACAGAATGGACTCAGTAATCCTTCTGGTTCAAGCTCAACATAAAGACATTCTTACTTTTCAGAAAATAATAGAAGCATTACAATAGTCATCATGCAATTCATATTCCAAGCAATTTGCTTTCTCATCTTGCCTAGACACCCTGCACTGGTTTCTATTTCCTTTCTGTTTCAATTCTTGCTGTTCCTATTATGCAAGCTAGTGCACATCTAACTTCTTCATGTGGCATGGACCCCCACACATAAACCCATTTACCCCATCTACATGAGACTGTTGCAGATTTTGCTCAAGGAAAATGGAAACCCAGGAGGAAACTAGTCAACTTATCAAAACATATTTTTTTCCTTAATATGTAAATAAAGTCTATCTAAATAGGGCTTGAGGCCGGGCGCGGTGGCTCACGCCTGTAATCCCAGCACTTTGGGAGGCCGAGGCGGGCGGATCACGAGGTCAGGAGATCGAGACCATCCTGGCTAACACGGTGAAACCTCGTCTCTACTAAAAATACAAAAAATTAGCCGGGCGTGGTGGCGGGCGCCTGTAGTCCCAGCTACTCGGGAGGCTGAGGCAGGAGAATGGCGTGAACCCGGGAGGCGGAGCTTGCAGTGAGCCGAGATTGCGCCACTGCACTCCAGCCTGGGCGACAGAGCGAGACTCCGTCTCAAAAAAAAAAAAAAAAAAAAAAAAAATAGGGCTTGAGGTACAGGAAAAAGAAATGGACTGTCTCCCATCATCAAATTGCTTATGCTGCTTACCCTCTAGTCTACTGATTTCTTTTTTCTTGAGACGGAGTCTCCCTCTATTGCCCGGGATGGAGTGCAGTGGCACAATCTCGGCTCACTGCAACCTCTGCCTCCTGGGTTCAAGCAATTCTACTGTCTCAGCCTCCCGAGTATCTGGGACTACTGGTGCGCGCCACCAGGCCCGGCTAGTTTTTTTTTTTTTTTTTTTTGTATTTTTAGTAGAGACGGGGTTTCACCATATTGGTCAGGCTAGTCTTGGACTCCTGACCTCGTGATCCGCCTGCCTCGGCCTCCCAAAGTGTTGGGATTACAGGCCTGAGCCACTGCGCTCGGCTAGTCTACTGATTTCTTTGGCCTTAAACCAGGGGATTTGAAGACAAGAAAGTGAGAAGAGAAAGAACAGAGGAGGAGAAAAACAGAACAGGAAGGATCATCTATGCTTCTTTAAATCAATGTCTTCACGGCATATTTAGGAAATGATATTATTTACATGGCACACTAGGGTAAACGGACAAGGCTGCTCAAGGTTGCTAAGGCAAACCAACCCGCTAGAGGGCACTGGCTACCCCAAGGGCTCAGGAGTTGAACATCGCAACATCGTGAGATCACTATGATGCGATGATCAAGTACAAATATCGATAGATGGCTTAAAGGATCTCAGATATATTTAGGCCAAATTACATAAAGAAACTTGGGCTAAGTTAAAAAATGTAATCATCAGCTTAATAAATATGTGAACCTGCTTTTCTCAAGGTTTTAAAATAATATCTATGATATAAAAAATAGTTTAATAGAACTCACAGTTTTCCAATCTAATAGGAATCCTTGATCAGTCAATGCAATAGGCACTCTGCACATCTCTCATTTGATCCTCAAAATGAAGATCAAAATTAAGAAACAAGGAAGAGCTTATGGTGATGGATGAGGTAAGCATCATCTAAGAGCAAAACTAAAATTTCAACTCAGATGTTTCTTACTCCAAAGCTCATGTTCTTTCTATAACAGCTGTGGTTTAAAAAAAAAAAAATGGTTAAAAGAACACTTTCAAACCCATCCCAACCCAAAACAAACAAACAAAAAGAACACTTTCTTTTCACAGTGCTACACAAAAACCCAATTTATAAAACAGATAAAAGTGGAGCTACTCTGTGTGAGCATGTGTGTAGAGGAGTGGGGGTAAAGGGGATAAGTTTCCAATCCCATCAGCAACCTCTGATGCATCTTGATGGAAACCCCTTGGGTACCTTGGAGCACACCTTAAAATTCACATCCACTCATTAATCTCCACTAAAAATGCTTAAAACACAAAAGCATCTCTGTTACGCCATACCATGCCTTATATTACTTGCTTTATTTGTGTACTTGTTTTGTTTTGTTGTTTCAAGAGCCAGGGTCTCACTTGCCAAGGCTAGGGTGCAGTGGCTACTTACAGGCACCATGATTGTTACTGCAGCCCAGATCTCCTGGTCTCAAGCAATCATCATGCCTCAGCCTCCTGAATAGCTGAAACTACAGTTGTGCACCATGGCAACTGACTTGTATACCTGTTTTTCTCTCTTATAGGGTCTTTAAGGGCAGGGAGAAGAAGGCTAAGAGTCTAACAAAAAAGGAGAATGATAAGTAAAACTAAGCATTCAGTCAATGGCCATATATTAAAGGTATGTTTCCATAATAATAGGAGAATATTATTTCTCATCTTCCTTTCCTGTTTTACCATGTTGCCCAGGCTGGTCTGGGGGAGTGAAATGTTAAACATGTGGATCAATTCTTCTTTTAAAAATTGTTCAACTAAAACATTTCTCAAAAACAAAACCAAGCCTGCCTTCCAGCAACCTGGGGCACTACTTATGCTCATACACAACATGGTATCTTGAAAATAGTAGCCTGAACAAACAGCTTTTATTGTTTCTAAATTTAAACAAACTGAGTGATTCATTTAAGTATTTCTCTAAATTCTCTAACACCTTTTCAGTCCAATTCTATTTGCCTCATAAATTCAAACACAGAAGAAATCAGCCCCTACAGTATAGAAAGATATATATCAAAGAGACACTAGTCAGGCAAAAAGATAAAGTCACAGCAAAGGTATAGACTCTTATCTTTAACTCATTCTAGACAAATACTGTGACCTCTATTAAAAGTACATTATCAGCATTTTTGACAAGTAGTTATCAGTGTTTGCTAATTTCTAAGTTGAATCTAACTCAACACTATAGATTTTCCACAATATTATTTTTTACTGCGATGAACTGGCCTCATACCATTATTATTATTATTTTTTGAGACAGAATCTCACTCTGTCTTCCAGACTGCAGTGCAGTGGCATGATCATAGCACACTGCAGCCTCAACCTTCAGGGCTAAAGTGATCCTCCTTGTCTTAGCCTACCGAGTAGCTGGGACTACAGGCGCGCGCCACCACACCTAGATAATTTTTTTTTTTTTTTTTTTTTGTAGAGACAGGGTTTCACTATGTGTCCCAGGCTGGTCTTGAAATCCTGGGCTCAAGTGATCTTCCCACCTCAGCCACTCAAAGTGTTGGGATTACAGGTATGAGCCACCATGCCCAGCCTGGCCTTATATCTTAATACACCTAAAGAAAATACATCGTCAAATGTTTTACTTTCACGTTTATGGATATATACAATATTCCTGACTAGGCCATTCAAAGTAAGTGAGATATAATGTTGTTCAACTTGGGCTTGTGTGTATCTACCTTAATTACTTCCTGAAAGCAGTTTTACAAAACAGTAAAGCCAGGTCGGGCACGGTGGCTCATGCCTGTAATCCTAGCACTTTGGGAAGCCGAGGCGGGTGGATCACTTGAGGTCAGGAGTTCGATACCAGCCTGGCCAACATGGTGAAAACTTGTCTCTACTAAAAATACAAAAAATTAGCCGGGCATGGTGGTGGACTCCTGTAATCCCAGCTACTTGGGAAGCTGAGACAGAAAAATCGCTTGAACCCGGGAGGTGGATGTTGCAGTGAGCCGAGATCACACCATTGCACTCCAGCCGGGGCGAGAGAGGGAGACTCTGTCTCAAAAAAAAACAGTAAAGCCTTACTCTGTTTTGACTCCATGGTTCTATTTTTCACATTTGATCACAGAACATAAAAACAATCTTTCCAAATTGTATGTACCAACATATATTCTAGCTGAATCTTAACTGATTTAGAGTGAGAGGAAGTCATGAAAGAATATAATAAAACGAAGAAAATGAGCTTAGACAATAAAAGTTGAAAGAAGCAGCACGATGACAAAGTTGAAATCACATTTTTCAAACCATGTTATATAAAAGATATAAAGTCATTTTTCTATGAAGATGACCATATTTCTTATAAGAAGATGACCACACAGACCCAGTATCAATCAGTGTAACAGGAAAGCTTGATTATTTTTGCCAGCAATGTGGATGGATCTACAATGAATTGTGCATATTATCCAGTGTTCACTTGTGACCACTAGTATACAGCAACAAAAAAGCTGCCTGAATTTATTATTTTATTTTATTTTGAGACGGAGTCTCACTCTGTCTCCCAGGCTGGAGTGCAGTGGCGCGATCTCGGATCACTGCAAACTCTGCCTCCCGGGTTCACGCCATTCTCCTACCTCAACCTCCCCAGTAGCTGGGACTACAGGCACCCGCCACCACGCCTGGCTAATTTTTTTTTCTTATATTTTTAGTAGAGACAGGATTTCACCGTGTTAGACAGGATGGTCTCGATCTCCTGACCTCGTGATCCGCCCACCTCAGCCTCCCGAAGTGCTGGGATTACAGGTGTGAGCCACCGCGCCCAGCCAAAAGCTGCCTGAATTTAGACTTCAGTAAACTAAAGCTGACTAGCTCAGAAGTGTCCAATTAATAGCCATGGGCTCTCCATTGTCTCAGTTAATGATAACTCTATTCTTACCATGTGCTTAGCTCAAAAGCCTTGGGAATTTTCCTTCACTCCTCTCATATCCCACACATCTAGTGTATAATTTTAGTAAACTTCTATCCATTCTACTTTCAAAAAGTTAGAAAGAACCACTAGAAATTATGGATTCTTGCCGGGTGCACTGGCCGATGCCCGTAATCCCAGCACTTTGGAGGGCTGAGGTGGCAGATCACCTGAGGTCAGGAGTTCAAGACCAGCCTGGCCAGCATGGCAAAACCCCGTCTTTACTAAAAATATAAAAATTAGCCGGGCGTGGTGGCAGGCACCTGTAATCCCAGCTACTCGGGAGGCTGAGGCAGGATAATCTCTTGAACTGGGGAGGAGGAGGTTGCAATGAGCTGAGAACATGACACTGCACTCCAGCCTGAGCAACAGAGCTCCATCTCAAAAAAAAAAAAAAAAAAAAAAATGGATTCTATTGATCAAAAGTGATCAAATATTGGCAATTTCATATGGTACAAACTGACATTGAAACTAGCATTGCAAAATTGTAACTGAGACAGTGAAAGACATCTGACCTAACCAACTTCATCTTGCTTTTAACCTCCAAGCTGTCCTTGTTCATTCCTGGGCGTAGGCTGAACTAACTTTAGGAGGAACTTAGTTTATAGTTTAAAACAAAGATGATAGGCCGGCATGGTGGCTCACGCCTGTAATCCCAGCACCTTGGGAGGCCGAGGTGGGCGGATCATGAGGTTAGGAGATCAAGACCATCCTGGCTAACATGGTGAAACCCCGCCTCTACTAAAAAACACAAAAAACTAGCCGGGCTTGGTGGCGGGCGCCTGTAGTCCCAGCTACTGGGGAGGCTGAGGCAGGAGAATGGTATGAACCCAGGAGACAGAGCTTGCAGTGAGCCGAGATTGTTCCACTGCACTCCAGCCTAGGCCACAGGCGAGACTCTGTCCTCCCACCTCCCCCGCAAAAAAAAAGATGATAACGGCATTTCCCAAGGCAAATTCCCTTCTTTCCTGGAGACTAGACTGCCTTTGTAGGACTAACAAATTAGCCAGGGATTATGGTTTAGGAGTCATGCAGCTGGAGGCTACAAGATTCTGAAACTCCCTAAACTGCTCCCTAAACTGATCAGTGCTTGAGAAATTGTGCAGACCCTGCACTTGATGGATCAGCTGGCACCACCCTGATAGATAAACTGGCTCATCTGATTTTGTGTCCCCGCACCCAGGAACTAACTCAGCACAAGAAGACAGCTTTGACTCCCTATGATTTCATCTCTGACCTAACCAATCAGCACTCCCGGCTCACAGGCTTCCCCCCACCAAGTTGTCCTTAAAAACTCTGATCCCCGAATGCTCAGGGAGACTGATTTGAGTAATAAAACTCTGGTGTACTGCACAGCTGGCTCTGAGTGAATTACTCTTTCTTTATTGCAACTGTCCTATCTTGATGAATCAGCTCTGTCTAGGTAGCTGGCAAGGTGAACCCACTGGGCATTTACATCATATCTAGGTATTCGGCTACTTTTCATCACCTCTACTAATACTAGCCTAGATTACTGCAATAGTCTCCTAGATTATTGCAATTACTTCCTATGGGTCTCCCTGCTTCCCATCTGCCTTGCTTATCAGTCTGTTCTTAACACATTATTCAGGGTGATTCTGTTTGTACCTAACTGAGTGCATGTCTCTCCTCCACTCAAAACCTTTCAATGGCTTCTCATCTTTAAATAAAAGCTCAGGTCCTTATTATGACCCACAAGTTTCTTTTTTTAATTTTTTCTTTTTTTTATTTTTTGAGATGGAGTCTCGCTCTGTCGCCCAGGCTGGAGTGCAATGGCGCAATCTCGGCTCACTGCAACCTCCGCCTCCCAGGTTCAAGCAATTCTCTTGCCCCAGCCTCCCGAGTAGCGCGATTACAGGCGCCTGCCACCATGCCCGGCTAATTTTTATATTTTTTGGTAGAGATGGGGTTTCACCATGTTGGCCAGGCTGGTCTCAAACTCCTGACCTCAAGTGATCTGCCCGCATCAGCGTCCCAAAGCGCTGAGATTACAGTCGCGAGCCACCCCACCACACCCTCTCCCTCTCATTCATGAGCTTCAGGCAACGGGACTCACTACTTTTACTTTTCCTGGAACACACCAGCTTTTTGCCTCAGGGTCTTTGCATTTGGAATGCTTGGAATGCTCTTTCCCCACATATCTGCATGACTTAACTTTCTTTAGATCCTCATTCAGAACTCACCAAGTCAATAAGGCTTTCTCTCTGTGCTATCTAAAATACCAACATACCACCAAACTCCCTCTTCACTTTTATACCCTATGGCATTTATCGCCTTTGAACATACTTTGCAATGTCTTTATTTCATCTGTTTTTCCTTACTATTACATAAGCTCCAGGAAGGCAGAAATGTTTATCTGTGTACTATGGTATTCCCAGAACCTACAACACTATCTAGCAGATTAGGAGGCACTTAATAAATTTTTGCTGAATGGATGAATGAGTATTGAAAATTAGGGTGATCAGTAATTTAATTCACTTTTTATTCCATTCTTCAAATCCCATTCATGCTGATTCTTTGGTGGAAATTTTGTCGCTTTGCAAATTCAGAGTGAGGAAATCTCATTTGCCTCATGAGTTAATCCAGGAGGGGGCCAGGTAAAGTATAGCAAGGATTTCTTTAAATTTCTCTATGACATTCTTTAGAAATAGAGGAGCTGCCTAACCTTGTCTTTTCTTTTCCTTCCCCCACACCCCTAAAGGTCATGATTGATTGTCCAGTAACTGTCTTGTTATGTCAAGATTAGAACTGGCAGAGAAGAAACAGGCTGGTGACTTCACCATACCCTGGGCCTTAAAACTGTTTCTAGGTTTTCCCATTCAAATGACTCTATTTCTTAAGGACTGAAACAGATCCTTCACAAAGAAGAGATAAAATTTTAGTTGGAATATCTACTATTTTGTATAACTTATATTTAATGTTGTCATCAATGAAAATGACTTAGAACTGACCAGTATCTAAACATAGCACTTTCTTTGTAGATACAGATAAGTTACTGGGAAACATTCTGGCAACGATAAGGAGATTCAGAGAAACACAGTTCTTGAAATGTTATTTATAAAGCATTTTCTATAGCAACACTAGCAAAACAAGCTATTTTAAAAGTGTAACTACAGTTATTTTAGGTTCTTATATGACAAAGTTACCTTACTGCTAAAGCCCATGGAGTATCAGGAAATATTACATATGGGCAGGCACTTCATTATTATTTAAGTCTTGAGAATGCATCAATGAAAATTGGGTATAAAAAATGTAAAATTGGCCGGGCGCGGTGGCTCATGCCTGTAATTCCAGCACTTTGGGAGGCTGAGGTGGGCGGATCACCTGAGGCCAGGAGTTCGAGAGACCAGCCTGGCCAGTATGGTGAAACCCCGTCTCTACTAAAAATATGAAAAATAGTCAGGTGTGGTGGTTCATGCCTGTAATCCCAGCTACTCGGGAGGCTGAGGCAGGAGTCGCTTGAACCCAGGAGGCAGAGGTTGCAGTAAGCCAAGATCACGCCACTGCACTTCAGCCTGGATGACACAGCGAGACTCCGTCTCAAAAAAAAAATAAATAAATAAAATTGAGCAAGCCACTGATAAAAGAAAATGTTGATCAAAAATCTGCTAGCAGAGGCTTTTTGTTTTGTTTTGTTTTTTTGAGACGGAGTTTCACTCTTGTTCCCCAGGCTGGAGTGCAATGGCACGATCTCAGCTCACTACAACCTCTGCCTCCCAGGTTCGAGCCATCTCCTGCCTCAGCCTCCCAAGTAGCTGGGGTTACAGGCATGCACCACCACGCCCAGCTAATTTTGAATTTTTAGTAAAGATGGGGTTTCATCCATCCTGGCTAACATGGTGAAACCCCGTCTCTACTAAAAATACAAAAAAATTTGCCGGGCGTGGTGGCAGGTGCCTGTAGTCCCAGCTACTTGGGAGGCTGAGGCAGGAGAATGGTGTGAACCCGGGAGGCCGAGCTTGCAGTGAGCCGAGATCATGCCAGTGCACTCCAGCCTGGGCGACAGTGCGAGACTCCGTCTCAAAAAAAAAAAAAAAAAAAAAAAAAAAAGACGGGGCTTCACCATGTTGGTCAGGCTGGTCTGGAACTCCTGACCTCAGGTGATCTGCCAGCCTCAGCCTCCTAAAAATGCTGGGATTACAGACGTGAGCCACCGCGCCTGGCCTTAGCAGAGGCTTTTTAACACATAAGACTTGTAGGCTGTACCGAAGTGAGGGAAAAGGGAGTATAGCAAGCAAAGTAAAGCGATGGGATTTGAAGATTAGAGCAGCTCTGCCATTTCAAATGCCAGAGACCTTAATAAGCACAGTGTGGGAAGACTTCTGACCTGGAATTGAGTCAAGGTCAATCTGTAAGACAAGAGTAGGTTAAGCAGCAATGAAATACTGTTTCATTTAATTAGGAAGATATGTGGTTTATGCCTAGATCATTCTATTTCTTTCCAACCTTGCCGCAAACAGTATTTTTTTAGTCATTGCTAATATGTATGTGTAACTACTCAGTGTTTAGACAGTAGTGATACTGTTTGGAAATGATTCCTTTCAATATCAAAAACCTACTGAAAATAGATGACAATGTTATAAACTTATAAGATCTGCCTTTCAAGCCACCTGAAGCACAAATACTCCGCAAATGCCAGATCTCCAAATGGCAAACATACTCAGTAGAAACAACTAACCTCTAAAGAAGGTTGAGTCATGCCAATCTAATCTATAGTAATGATATCTTTTTCTTTTTCTTTTTTTTTTTTTTGAGACAGAGTCTTGTTCTTGTTGCCCAGGCTGGAGTGCAATGGCGCAATCTTGTCTCACTGCAACCTCTGCCTCCCAGGTTCAAGTGATTCTCCTGCCTCAGCCTCCCGAGTAGCTGAGATTACAGGCATGCGCCACCACGCCCGGCTAATTTTGTATTTTTAGTAGAGATGGGGTTTCTCCATGTTGGTCAGGCTGGTCTTGAACCCCTGACCTCAGGTGATCCACCCGCCTCAACCTCCCAAAGTGCTGGGATTATAGGAGTGAGCCATCGCGCCCAGCCTATGATTTCTTACATCTAAGTATGTGCTAATGAAATTTGTACAACTAATGTTATTACTATTTTATATTGAGACTGAATCTGAAATCGATAAAAACTTAGTAAATATCATGAAAAAATAAAAAGAATTTTTACATAGCTTCAAAATCTCCTCTGGCAAAATCTATTGCCTATAAATCACATTTAACTGTAGTCTTCCTCCAATCACCTGGTCATTCAATCTCATAACAGAAATGAAAGGGTTTCCATTCAGATGAAGTGCAGGAGTGTTTCAGACAAAGGGTACAACTGGTTTGCCAAATGAGACACAAGGATTAAACCTGAAAGGCAGGTGCATGCTTCAAGCTTTTGCATAAATGCTCATTTCATTTTTTCCCATACAGAGTCAGCTATGACTATTTCTACTTTATAGGAATAAACTTTTAGTTTCACAAGGCAAGGGTTTTGTAACTGGCAAGATCATCCTGGTGATTCAACAGTGGCTTTTTATTCAAGTCAGCAAGCAGCCTTTCAGTGGGGTTCTACTCAAAAACCTTATTTATACATATAATAAGAGCTTCTTCCTTAGGTACTCAAGACCCAGAGGGGTCTGGTCTCAATAGACATTTCTGTCTTATCTTAAACTGCCCCATTCACAATTCATTATCTATCCAATAATCCAATTAAATGTAACAATTCGGTGCCCCTTACCTTTCAGAGTTTCCCACTTCTCAGCCTTTGTTAACTGTCTCTTTAGTGTGGAAAGTCTTTTTTTCTTATCTCTATTCCTACTTCAGATTCAAAGCTTAAAGCTAGTTCCTTTAAGGTAAGAGCACAAAGTTCCAAAGCAAATGTTTATCTGTTACAAGTGCTTCCATAAGGCTAATTTGGATAAGTAAGAACAAATACTCACGAGGAAATGAATTTGTTACTGTGGCCCTCCAAAAACAGGGCAGTATCATAACCACCCAGATACAAAGAAATTAGAGAGTGTATTGGCATGTGGAGAAGAAGGAAAATGATAAACGGATTGCAAGGAAATGGAAAAAGAGATGTTGTTCCAGGATACCTGCCACTGACTCTATTTTCTCCAGTATTGGTAATGCTGAATTTGGTTCAGAGATAAGGAAGGCTCAGAATTTGTAAATATCCCTTTAAATGAGAACGTATATAGATTGCAGAAATTCTTCCTGAATGGTAATGATAGGTCTGTATGAAAAAGAGCAGTGATACAGCAAGATTTGAACATTCCAGATCTGGTGACAGCTTACAGAAAGGGGCCAGGAAGGTTATCCCTACATACCACAAACCCTCCCCACAACCTCACCACCACCAATGGCCCTGCCCCCTGAAGCTACTCTGGGGGCCAAAGAGAGTTATGCTGAATTCTGCTTAATGTACTTCTGCCCTCACCATCTACAACGTAGTATATCCTTGGCTAATTCAAACAGATCCTTCTCTAACCTAAGAAGGAGAGATGCGGGGAGGCAAAAAAGGAGAGAGGAAATGATGGGTTTGGATTTGCTGCCAATCTGGATCTGATCAGAAATGCCTTTAATGACACTTTGCTAGAGGACTGTAAATTAATTAAACCAGATGTACGGAAGGTTTTTTTTTTTTTCTTTATACTTTCTATTCAATCATGTTCAATTTATTTTACAGGCAAACCTTTTTCTGGGGCCAGACATAAAATTTAAAATGCCATTAGGTATGAGGTTGTTAAAAGCAGCTCTAGGTGAGAAAAACACTATTCAGCACAACCAGCTGAACTGCCCTAGTGACAGTTCCCTACCTTCTTGCCTCCCATTTCCCATTCTTTCTTTCTTTCTTTCTTTTTTTTTTTTTTTTTTTTTTTTGGAGAAGGAGTCTCGCTCTTTCGCCCAGGCTGGAGTGCAATGGCATGATCCTGGCTCACTGCAACCTCCACTTCACAGGTTCAAGCGATTCTCCCTGCCTCAGCCTCCCAAGTAGCTGGGATTACAGGCACGCACCACCATGTCCAGCTAATTTTTGTCTTTTTTTTTAGTAGAGATGAGGTTTCACCATGTTGTCCAGGTTGGTCTCGAACTCCTGACCTCAGGTAATCTGCCTGCCTCGGCCTCCCAAAGTGCTGGGATTACAGGCATGAGCCACCGCGCCTAGCCAATTTTGTTGTTATTGTTGTTTTTTGTTTGTTTGTTTGTTTTTTGAGACGGAGTTTCTCTCTTCTTGCCCAGGCTGGAGTGCAATGGTGCAATCTTTTCTCACTGCAATCTCTGCCTCCTGGGTTCAAGTGATTCTCCTGTCTCAGCTTCCTAAGTAGCTGGGATTACAGGCGCCCGCCACCATGCCCAGATAATTTTTGTGTATTTAGTAGAGACAGAGTTTCACCATGTTGACCAGGCTGGTCTTTAATTCCTGACCTCAGGTGATCCACCTGCCTCGGCCTCCCAGAGTGATGGGATTACAGGCATGAGCCACCGCGCCCGACCTAGCCCCTCATTCTTTGGCTATTTTCTCGGTCTGAGATTTCTTAGCTCCTACTCTTGGCTATGGCAGTTAGACACTGCCTCAGCTCAGCTTCGGACAGATGATGCCTCTTGACTTTCAATGGTCTCCTGCCATGACTCTTCGACTATGGTGAATCTGACTTTCTCCTACTTCCTACATAATCATTTTCACCTCTGCCCAGTCCTTTATTTGTTCTTCTATCAAGGTGTGCTTCAGCCACATTGTATTGCCTACTGTGCTATCTCTCCTTGAAAGTGTGTATACTACCTAAGAACAAATGCAAAATAAATATAATTATAGGTTCTTTCTTATATTGAAACAACAAAATACACTAATCGATATATTAAAATATATAATCCAACTCTGTTGGTAGCAAAATACTCACTTTACAACATTGCAATGACTATATCAGCATACAGAATGCAATTTCTGAAAAGATAGCTTCATGTCAGTGTTTATATGCAACAGCATCCTTTATTAAAAAGGAAACAGCTATAATAAACACAAATCATAGTGACAGCAGGAATCATGCTATCAACAAACCCATCAAAATGGAATCAAACATCATGAGATGAACACCATCACAGAGATATGTACAAGTACTTTTCCCATATGGGATTCTCTGCTACTTCATTTTGAAACTAAATAACTAGGGCAACTGTTTCTAGCAATATATCTATCCGGGCCTTTGTCAGTGTTGTTCTGTTCTCAGTAATGGTTCATAGAGAGTTTTATGTTGTAACATGAGGTTCTTTCAGGATCACAGCTTCACTGCAGTCCCATGGTTTTAATACTGCTGTTATAATTATTCAAGATCGACCACTGTGATTTCTTCTCAGATCAACTATTACTGTTGTTAAACACCTTTTGAATGTTTTAAGTAACTCACAGCAAATGATACGTTTACAAACTGACAATGTTTGGACAGTGTTTATGGTATGTTGTTATAACTGGATGACATGATCTGAAAACCACATCCTTACTAATTAACAATACTCAGGCTTGCACTTATGCACAGCTTCATAATGTTCTGAAGTCCTGGGTTTGATATAATCCATACTGTTTATTTATATATTAGCTAAAATTAGTCTATTTCCCACATTCAACATAAAGGGTGTTATAGCCAAAGCATTTAAAAAATAATCCTATTTGATTTTTTTCTCCCCCTGAATATTTCAATGGGGATTTCCTATAATCAGGAAGCTTTGCCAACAAGGTCTGTAGGCATGTTACAAACAACATTTTAACAATTTTGTCCTGTGTCCATTTTACCCATGCCTTTTGCATACAAGAACAAATAGCTAGACCACCTTTTCCCAAACTGTGTGCCATACTTGAGATGTTAAAAAGTATTACACACACACACACACCATGGCTAAATAAGTTAGAGAAATGTTTTATAGTATAGCCCCTTATAGATTTACAATAAAAATAGCATATTAAAAGTCATGAGAAGTTCTGCAGAAAATAGATCTGTTTGTCTTTGTTTAACCCAGCACATTCACAACTTATTTGCCACAGATGATCCCCTTGACTACCTCCATACTTTTTCTTTCCCTTTTTTAACATTATTGTAACATCCTGTAGAACAATATTCTGTAGAATACAGTTTGGGAGCACTAAACTCAATAAATAAATAATACCTCCTATGCATAATTTAACATAATTTCAACATCTCAAAACAACAACATATCATAACCTTCTTTCTTGAGAAAGCTAGTTTATCAAGGCTGGTGTGAAACAATTCCTGAATAGTACAGGACTAAGAAACAGAGGAAAACACTGGGAATTTGTAACACTCTCTGTATGTCTTACAATATACACAAACTATAGTTGGGTGTCACCTGTTTGTAGCAAAAACAAGATGATCTGTTGTTCCAGTATCAGGATGGAATTGAAAAACAAAAACAATTGGGAAGCAGACCATAATCCATTGGATGCTAAAACAAATTATTTCTCTTTACTGACCAAAGACACCAAGTAACCCAAATTCAAACCAATAAGGGAATAGACCTTTTATTCATATAAGTAAAAGAAATGAAAAGTAAAAGAAAAGAAAAAGTAAAAGAAATGCAAATCCATAATGAAAAAGTTTAGTCAAGCATGAAGAGTGTCAAAAGCACCAAAACAAAATTGGGATCTTAATTAAGCAAGTTTTCCTCACATCATTTGCTTATGCAAGGTATAGGAGATATCTTTTGTTTTGGAGACAGAGTCTCGCTCTGTCCCCTAGGCTGGAGTGCAGTGGCGCGATCTCGGCTCACTGCAACCTCCGCCTCCTGGGTTCAAATGATTCTCATGCCTCAGCCACCCAAGTAGCTGTGACTATAGGCGCACGACACCGCGCCCGGCTAATTTTTGTATTTTTGGTAGAGACGGGTTTCACCATGTTGGCCAGGCTGGTCTTGAACTCCTGACCTCAGATGATCTGCCTGCCTCAGTCTCCCAAAGTGCTGGGATTACAGACATGAGCCACCGTGCCCAGCCAGAATGATTTTTAATAGATTGTTTTATAGCAAGCTTATCATCAGAAATCAGAGCTGTACCTAAAGGATATATAAGAGAGTTTTTTCTCACCCAGTTACACTGCCTCCTCAGAGGATGAGTGTCCAATACTATTTTATTTTATTTTATTTTTTAATTTTTATTTTTTGGAGATAGAGTTTTGCTCTTGCTGCCCAGGCTGGAGTGCAATGGCACAGTCTCATCTCATTGCAACCTCTGCCTCCCAAGTTCAAGCAATTCTCCTGCCTCAGCCTCCTGGGTAGCTAGGATTACAGGCATGCACCACCACACCCGGCTAATTTTTTGTATTTTTAAGTAGAGACAGGGTTTCACCATATTGGCCAGGTTGGTCTTGAGCTCCTGCCCTCAGGTGATCCGCCCACCTCGGCCTCCCAAAGTGCTGGGATTACAGGTGTGAGCCACCATGCCTGGCTGAGTGGCCAATACTTTTTTTTTTTTTTTTTTTTTGAGATGGAGTCTTGCTCTATCGTCAGGCTGGAGTGCAGTGGTGCGATCTCAGCTCACTGCAACCTCTGCCTCCCGGGTTCAAGTGATTCTCCTGCTTCAACCTCCTGAATAGCTGGGACTACAGGCACGCACCACCATGCCTAGCTAATTTTTGTATTTTTAGTAGAGATGGGGTTTCACCATGTTGGCCAGGATGTTCTTGATCTCTTGACCTTGTGATCTGCCCGCCTCGGCCTCCCAAAGTGCTGGGATTACAGGCGTGAGCCACTGTGCTCGGCCATATCCAATACTTTTATAAAAGGTTTAATAAGTGTCTAACTTATTGACTGGGGTATACAGTTCTATCGTCCTTTGTTGAGTTCTATTGATCTTAAAAAAACAGATATGCTAATGCTATGCTACTCAAACGCCTGATCTACTATGAGATAAGGAGCTGGCGCAAGAATGTAAATCAGCTGTCAATGCATGCGGACTAGGTAATTCATGGCTGGCACTGGTCGTATCAGCTATAGGTAATGAATAATTTTTCAGAAAATACACTGAATCCTTCTCTTTTAATTCATCATTTTGGTCCCACAAATCTCTGGATTTGAAATTTTGTTTAAGACTTAAAAACATCTCAACAAAAACTTTAAAGT